>NC_136531.1:23605424-23811796 GCF_910591455.1 Pholis gunnellus
TACCCCATCGAAGAACTCAATAAACAAAGCATGGCCACTGTGGTTTGCTTCTTGCAGAGCGAACTTCTTCCTAATGCCCACAGGAGTTGGGAAGAGAGTGAGCCAGGGTGGCATGAAATGTTAATGGTCTGCCCAGAGCAGCAGAACTTCATAAAAGACTTGATTTAGAAACTAGTTGCTTTCAGGGAACAATGAACGTTGTCATCTATAGCACACAGAGCTGGAAAAACACACACACACACACACACACACACACACACACACACACACACACACACACACACACACATGACATACCTCTCACGCTTTGATTAAAACTTGGGGCTACACTATGAGTTTGTTATTAGGAAGAATGAAAGGGTGTGCTGAAGAGCAACACTCCTGGAAACAACCGGAAACACACGAAAAGATGGAACACAGCTGAATAAATACACATAGGCATACTGTAACCACCACCGGAGCCAACAATTTCATAATTAAAAACACTCACATGCGGCTGCAGGCCTTATCATTATTCCATGTGTCAGTAACGCTAACGACTTATTGAACAAAGAATAGATATAAACATCAGCTCGTGGGATCAAGAAGATATCTGTTTGTGATACTCTGGAGAGGGCAACCCCCTCGGAGGGATTTAATGAGGCCACACACACAAACACACACACCAGACACAACCGCATGTGTGCGCAAACGCGGGAGAAATTGTGCCGTTAAATGTTGGGAACGTTGTTGGTGCGAACGCTGGTTTATTCATGATGCCGAGGCGGGGGGGCAATCGCGACGCTGACATTTAGTCCGTGTTCAAAGCGGTGCATCACCCTATCTGTATGGGCTTATGATCACCAGCAAATCACTTGAACCTCTCTGAGCTCTTGGTTTCCCCAAGGTGAGAGCAGCGCCGATCACCTCGGACCTCAGGGACGGAGCCAAAGGTCGGCAACGGTTCAGATTTAAAATGAGACATTGGGAAATGATAGTATCGGGTTATTGTTTTACAAGATTCTGTTGTCCAAATTAATGATTCCAGTGGCATTAAAAAAATATATAACAAAAGTAGTGGTTTGCTATTACACGTTAAAGGGGCATTTCAGTAATATACTGTTGCACTCATAAAACTGGGTGCCTCACAAGAGACAGATTAAGAAGAGTCTACGGACTTGTTTGCAGCTTTATCATAGACTTGTCACTGGACGTAGTCACTGTGACATCCCCCATTGGTTTATAGATTGCTGTTTTCGAGGCCTCAAGTTTGTCATTTTGGCTGTCACCATCTTGGATTTTGGCCATCACCATCTTGTTTTTAATTTTTTTAACCAAAAGTTACAAGAGCAGAAGCCAAGTACAACCAAAGACAGTTGTTTTTAGTTGACGGAAAATCTAAGACAAAAACACGGAGAACTCCCAGACCGGACAACACTGTGGTAGCAACCTGTTGATCACAAGGTAGCCACGTCCTAAATCATACACCTCTTTATGGTCTATTTGACTCGAAATGGGACCATAATTTACTAAATGAACATCATGCTTTATTGCCGAAGAATCAAAACTAGCAATTAAGGCCATAAACTCATGTTTACAATGTTTACCGAGATAATAAATCAAGTGAGAAGGAGAGACATTTTCTCATAGACTTCTATACAATCAGACTTCTTTTTTGCAGCCAGAGGAGTCGCCCCCTGCTGGTCCTTAGAGAGAATGCAAGTAGAGGCACTTCTGCATTGGCTTCACTTTTCAGAACCGGAGGTTGCTGGCTAAGCTCTATGAGGTAAACAAAATGCTCATGGTAAACAAAAGTGTTACATAGATACACAAAAGTAGTGGACATATACAAATTCTAACCTATTGATGGGAACTGTGAACTACAAATGTCAACCTGCCGGGGACAAACGTCTGTACCAGAAATGTTTGCCAATCCATCTTGTAGTTGTTTCAATAATTTGCTGCATAACTTAAAACTTTCTGAATGTGATGGTAGGAGAACAGACCAATAATCAGCAAAATTAGCAGAATTCTTTCTCTGGGGAACCTGAATTGTCTGTATGGCAATCTATGGAATATTTGTTCAGATATTTCAGCCTGCCAATAACTGACATTGCCATTCCTGGAGCCATGACGCTGGTGTGGCCAAAAAAACAGAAGGGTCCAGGGTTTTAAGACATAGAGCAAGCTCCAATTATAATTACAGTGACCTTTGACCTCTACATTCTAAATCCCTTCATCATTTAGTCAAGAAGTTCACTGAAGGCATTCCTGAGATTTCACGTTCACAAGAATGGGACGGACGTGAGGTAACAGTGATCTTGACCTTTGACCACCAACATCTAATGAGGTCATCATTGAGTCCAGGTGGACATTTGTGCCAAATTTGAATATTGCGTACACGAGAAATGGACCGGACGAATGGTCGTATGACCCCAAAACATAATGCCTGTCGCCCAGCACGGAGGCATAGAAATACTGAATCTTACATTTCCCATGATGCAACCAATACCATATTTTTTGTTGGACCATACCTGTCTGGTAATCAGATATGACATACAGCAGGATGACATCATCAGGGGTAGTTTCCCTGACTTGACAAAGCTCTTCTAGATCCAAGCGCTCCAGATGACTCTGACAGGTAAAATTGAAGCTATTTCTCTTTAAATTCGGACTGAAATCACATTTAGTCTTCCCTTTTTCGTAATCCAAACAACACTAAATGAAGTACAATGTTGTCAACTGCTTCCAAACAAACAATGTTCTGTATGGTAAATGTGTAATTTATATCAATTTACTGTACCGGTGTGCACAGTTATTTGTCAAAAAGAAGGAAGTCACTGGTTACTGAGCACAACACCTGCTGCCTGTCTGGTTATATGGAGCTCATGGTGTGCGTGTGTGTGTGTGTGTGTGCGTGTGTGTGTGTGTGTGTGTGCGTGCGCTAGAGCAAAGGAGGTCTGGAGAGGTTGAGAGGAGGATTTCTGGGTGAGTAAGTTTATTGGTTGATGTGGGAGGTTTATGTGCATAAGTGCCCTTATGAGAGACTGAAATAAATGAAAATGAGTGTGCGTGAGAGAGAGAGAAAGAGAGAGAGAGAGAGAGAGAGAGAGAGAGAGCGAGAGAGAGAAAGTGTGTGTGCGTATGCGTGCACGTATATGTATTTTCTCACTCGTTGGGTCGGTATCCAACCATTGCAATCAGCGGCAATCCTGACTCAGCATCAATAATGACCCCATTAGTCACAAACCCCCTACTGGTGCACACACACACACACACACACACACACACACACATGAAAACCGCCAGATGGACACTTCCTCTCATTAGCGTGAATGTTTGAGTGCATGTGATATTTTTAAAGTAAGACATGAAAGCTACACAGAAACAACATGTAATGCAAAAACACACCACATCTCCGTCCATCAACGAAAGCTGATTGGACGGATCGGTCGTCCTCACTTCGCTGCCAATGCAGGTGTTAGGCTGCACTGATAAAAAAAAAAAGAAAAAAAGTGTGATTCCAAAACTCTCAATAGCAGCTCGGTGAATTTTGGGAAGGTCGATGTTTGTGGTAAAGCTGATCCAAAATCAGGTTTTAGAAGAAAAAAAAAGATCAGCGCTTATTCACATTAAAATTAAAATTAAACCTAAACATTTTTTAAAAATAATTATGAATATAAATGCTGGCGTTTATTTTTTTTTTAAAATTCAAGCAGTAAATTATGCAAAAAATCCATCTCTCGTTAAATATGCACCAATTTGCCCTTTGGTGTGATGGCGTCTTTCAATAGATGTTGTTAATTATATGCATGCATGAAAGAAGGTTTTCACTTGACTTTCACACTGTATGAAAGACATATGCAAAAAAAAAAAGAAAAGTAAAAACAATAACATATGTCCCCTAGAGTATATCTGCAAGGACATGGAGAAGGATATTAAAAAATATGCAGCAATTACAGGATAAAATCCAAGCCATTATCTAGCTTCGTGCTCGTATGGTCTTGCATGGTGTGTAGTGTTTTTATTACGACGGCATATTAGGGCGTAGGTTAGAAAGAATAATAAAACAAGGAGCCAGAGGAGGAGGATAATAATCCAAGAAAAAAAACTCGAATTTCCGTAAATAAAGTCTAAAATTTGTGAGCAAAAAAAATTGGATATCCTTTGTGATTTAAGTGGTAAATGTATGACAAAAAATCAAAAAAATGTACAGACAAAAAAACAATCAGCAACCTCCCATGATGAGAAGTTAAGCTGACATAAAGGTGCCAAAACCTGCAGTTCTTCTAATGGCCACATGAGGTTGGTTCCAAAAGGGAGTCGATCCCCATAGACCTTTATGCACAACTTTCCAGCAGAAATAAACATGTGTACAGTCTGGTACAGAAAACAGTTTTGGTATCTATAGCTAGTTTCCACCTTCATGACAACCGTACGGAGGGTGACTTTCAATTTCAATCATCCGTTTTAAATTATATTGCGGCTTAAAGTTAGGCATAATTGAGGGCATGGCCGCTTTGAGTTGCAGCTCCAGCTCGCTAGCTGCTCCCCGTCTGCTCTAGTGCGTTGCCTGGGCCACCTCAGGTCCGCCAACAAACCAGAGTTAGGTTGGGTCCTCACTTCCAAGATGGGGACTGCCGGAGCCGCCAACTTTGAGCTTAACAACAGCTTTTCAGAAACTTATGACAAAGACTTTGTCCATATTTAGGGTCTATACAAAAACTCAATTTTGGCCGCCATTTGAATTTTGTAGCTTGTTATAGTGTTCTCATGGTAACTTCTTTTCTTTTGTATTCTGTGCTCTTTATGAACATAAATCTCAGAGAATATTCAAGTTTTTTCTTGCATATTACAAGTTTTTTTCTCTGAATATTACTTCCTACTTCCCGCCCTGTATTTTTATTTGAGAGGACTAGTGAAAAGATGGCATTGCTGACAAGGTCAAAAGGTCATAGGTCAAAGGTTAAGTTCCAGTCAGCAAGAGTGGACTCCACAGGAGACCTCACCTCTGCTAGACCCCTCTTGCATGTGTGTGTGTGTGTATGCGTCTGATGTTAGAGTGCGCGTTGACACAAAAGAGACACCGCACATATGCATGACAGCGTTTTCTATCATATAAGGGGATGTGTGTGTGTGTGTATTGTGTGTCACAAAGCCGGTGAGCGCGTGACCCCCCCCTTCCCTTGCCCCACATCCTGACAGGAAGAGCCAGTGGGCTAAGAGAGGAGCACCGGACCCGGTGGTGTCAATCAGAGATTCGTGATTGACAGACGAGTCAGCGAGCGCCGCTCTCACACTCACCCACACACTCTCGCTCCCAGGACTGCACTCTGTCACTCTCTCAGGCTGGCTGTCTCTCACTCCCCTCTTCCTGTGTCTCCGTCTCGTCTCTGTTTCCTCTCTGTCTCTGTACTCCTCCCCACCACCCTTTCTTTTCTTTTTTTTTTTCTTGTCCGTCTCACAGCCCGCGTCTGTACATCCACATGCTGTTTGCAGTTTGTCAAATTTTCCCAAACCCCCCGTCACTCTCTCGACAACTCTGTCTGTCTCCCTTAGCCCGTCTCTCCTCTTTCTCTCTGACAGATGGGTGCCTCAAACCATCTCCTTTTTTCTGCTCTCTCTCTCTCTCTCTCTCTCTCTCTGATCACATCTTTGGTGTTCTGTTTTTTTCTCTTCGTCGCATAATGCAGCCATTCATGCATGCACACACGTTTGACATGTTTTTGCATTGAATGAGCGTCGCTGTGTGCAAACGTGAGCTAGAGAGCGTTTTTTTGTTCGACTGTCCTTTGGAGAACAAATAAAGTGTTCAATACTGATTTGTTGTATTATGTATAAGTGTTATTGCGGTAGGGACACTGTACAATGAAATGCAATGTAAACAGTTAGGTTATATGGGTTAGAAGTCAAGATGCAAATAGACATTCAATGGTTACAAATAGACGTAGGCCATTTGCTTGTCTTGGGATTTGGCCTGGCGATTCAGCACCTTATTCTGATGAAGATGGATCGGACTTATTGTGAGTAATTGATATTGTATTGCAGTCAAATACATAGTATTTTTGTGCAAACATTTGGCCCAGCTATTGCAAATATTTAATTGAAACCAGAACAAAATATTGTAAGACATAACTATTTAAACTACAAAGAAAACAATGACGGTTTGAAGATTAAATATTAATCAGCTCAGACTAAAATGATTTGCAACCAAAAACTTTGGAGGTTACTGAAACTGACATGAAGCAGAACTATTTTCCTTGCAAACAAAAAAAAACAAAGGACAAATGCTCAAGATAGCTCCATATCATTTGGGGGGAAATACTGATATGCACAGTTGGTGGTATCTCTTCAATGCAACTCAAATCTGAGTTAAGCCCCAAAATGCATTCTTCTTTTTTAATCCACCATTCTGATACTCATTTTAAGCACGAGCGTTTCTGAAGACGAGCCATGTTTTAATGACATGAGGTGTCCAGATTGTGCCGACACTGCTGCCTGCTGACAGACTAACATAGTGTGAACCTGCGCACCAGTCACAGAGTGTACAATACATTCGTCCTGGTATGATCACGCAGATGCATTTTCACACCAAAATCACAATTGCAGTTGCAGACACTTAAGTCGTCTGTATGTCTCCTGTAAATCGCCAATCGTGTGCTGTGGTTAATGCCCACCGTTTAGCTGCATGGCGTGTAAATCTTGTGCTACGTAGCAACGTGCTAATCCTTCTGTTTACCTCGGAAGCATCGGAGACGGAGGAGCAACAATATTGCTGACATGAGAACCTCGCAGAGTTGTAAAATCCTTCCTCTTGAGGAGCACAAACTGCTGCTGCGCCATGTCTTGTTGCTTGATAAGACTTCCTGGTTTCATCCTCTCACCAGTACCTGTGGCCCTCGCCGCCCACACCGTGTGCGCAGCCCCCCCTTGTGTTGTTTTGATGCAGGGCTATTTTGGGCCTTACAGGATGTGGAGCAGTGGCACTTTATGAGCAATTTTTTGATAACACAGCCAGCGCAGATTTTTAAATCTGTACAGGAGGCAGCTGAAATCCGAAATCACATGTTTGTTCATTGAATTGATGTGGAAATGATCAAACAGGCTATTCAGATATTATTGATTCGATAAGTTGTAGACACATTGTGTTTTTGGAACTATTTTATTTAACTTGGTTCATCCTGATTCAGTCCCATTAGGGTTGACTGATCGAGTGGACTACACCCCTCCACAATTCAGTGCACCCTGATTATATTATAGTGACTAATTATGTAAGAATGACAGAAAAACAGCGCTAAAGGTAGTGTGTGCTGTGAATGTATGCTCTGCTGCCATGGCAATCAGCCTGGTCTTTGAACACACCTGTGTTTGTTTCCTCTCGGGAGCCATTACAGGGTACGAATGGTCTTTAAGTGGGTTAAACACATTCACAGTGACCCTTCAACCGCAACTCTAACCCCCTCCTCAAAAAAAGCCTGCGGCCTGAGAGTGTCGGTTCTCAGCAGCGGTGTGGGATTATCGAAAACCTTGGCATTTACCGAAGAGCGCAAATTGGTTTCTTGTCAGCGTGAATGCGAGTCTCACTTGGAGCTGACAGCACGGATTCGTTTGTTTGGGTCCGTAACCGTGCGAGTTTCTGAGTGTGTTTATGTCTTGGTGTGAGAAAAAAGAGGGAAAGTAAGAAGAGAGAGGGGAGCCTCGGTAATATCACAGCACGGAGCAATTCTGCCAAACTACATTCAGAGAGTGTTTTAAAAAACATAGTGTAGCCTCTCTTTCCATTCTACACTCTATTCACATTTTTCTTGCCTCTAACTCATTCTACGTTCCCCCTCCTCCCCCGCGCAATCTTCTCGTTCTCACCCCTTTCTTTACACTCGCCCTCCGATTCCATTTCCTTCCCTCCCTCCTTTACCTCCCTGTGTACTGCTTCCATCTGCCTCTCCCTCTCTCTCTCCCCCACCTTCCATCGCTTCCCTTTTCGTCTCTTTTTCAACACCTGACAGAGGCAGGATCCAGCAGTAAATCTCCTAAAGCACAGTCATCTACCGTCGTTCACGCCACAAAGCTGGTGATAGAGAGAAAGAGAGAGAAAGAGAGAGAGAGAGAACAAAAGATACGAGATAGCGAAAAGACAAACGGACACGAAATGGTCCGAGACACGAGGGCGGTGGCGAGGGGTGAAAACAGACACTGATGGAGCTGCTGAAAGAGTGATGGAAGGAGACTGTGAGGGAAGGGGGAGATAAAGACGCAAGCTTCCACATAACTCAAACAGTAGACGGCATTCCAGCCGTACATACACACACATTATGGTGGCGGGATGAGCAACGTGATGAAGATCCACCCCCCCACCACCACCCCACCCCCAGGGGCCAGGAATACATCCTTCCTGTCCTCGCAGAGCGAGGACTTGTCGGGCAGAGAGCCTAAACTCGTAGAGGACCACCACTCCGGGACACTTTAGGATACGCGTGCGTGCATATACAGCAGATTACTTTGTGTGAGCCCGACGTAACAGTACTAACTTTTACATTTGCGTGTTTGCAGCACGCGCGCGCAAATCCATCCTCGTGCACGTGTTTGCACTAGCGTGCATTTGTCTGGATTTGTGTACTTGGGATTGTGTGTGTGTGTGTGTGTGTGTGTGTGTGTGTGTGTGTGTGTGTTTGACAGCGGGCCGGGCGGAGTGTCCATAGCCCGGTTGGTTTATGGCTGCTGATGTCTGATTACATTGGTGCGACTGGAGGGGCATGCACACCGGTGGTTCTATCTGTCTTCTGTGCGGCTGACTGAACAGACACATAGCGAATGGAGATGGCTCAGCCACAGACACTTGGCCCGCGTCCCAGAGATCTCGCAGGGATACAGCCACGTAATGGATTCGCACCAGAAAATGCGCCCGATTCGTGCTTGATTTGCGAGTTCCACGCCCCGTCATTGGATTGGATTATTATTTAAGTCGAAAGTGTCGCGCCCCCGGGTTTGAGTTCGGGAAATTAAAGGATGTGCCGTTTGCATGTGTAAATCCACACATTAGCACATTTATTATGCTCGCGTCAAAAATGCTTTTTCACCGGCGTAGTAATGGATGTGTTCTGCAATCAACCAAAAGTCAAGTTGGAAGAAAAAAAACATCCATAGTTCTGCACTTATCTGACTGCCGGCATTGTCAGAAGCGGATAAGTCCTGATTTATGCTGCTGATCCTGAAGAACATGACCTGAATGCATTTATTTCACAAGTCAGTTGTAAGGACAAGCATGCAGCATGCATAGCAGGTTAAGACTGAAACAAACTATTTACCTTTGCTATTCAGTATACAGTATAAAGCCTCCACAACTACCATTCTGTTCTATTCTTGTTCCCTAGAGTGGCAACCAACAAACACATTGATTATCAATTAATCTGCCAATTATTTTATTTATGAGTAGTTTTCTCTCTGAAATGTCTCATTCTCAATAGTAAACCGTTACACAAGGAAAAACATTTAGACATTTATTTCTTAAGAAAAATGGTCAAAATCATTTATCGATTATCAAAACAGTTGCAGGTTAATTTTCGGTCAATTTGTTGACCGATTGTTGCAGCCCCTTAATTTAATTTAAGTTTAAAATGAACTACAGTCATGTATTTACGATTTAATTACTCAGCAGTTTTCCATTCAGATTTAGTCTCGGGATCGCGATTAATGTTGGTTTATTATTTCACAATCTTTGCAGCAGTCTGTGACATCATCTAACGCTGTCTCAAGGTCGACCAGAGCCTCTCGCTGTGTTTGTTTTGAGGTGAAATCTTTCAATTCATTACAACTGTTCAATCTGTTACAACATTAAACTATGTCTGCTGCAATAATTGTATTTTGCATTGTCCTTGTTGAGTAAACAATAACAAGTATGTCAAAAACTAACATCGGCTGTTTACTTTTAAAGTGGGTATCACCCTTAAAATCTATTTTACTCTCATCAAGCCCAGCCTTTGCTCTAAAGTGATCTTTATATTGAATGTGGCATTGTATAAGGTGCCTAATGATGACCCCGGTGGCTTTACATAATACCCAGAGGGATGAGGCAGAGCTAGCATGCTTTATCTAGTGACTGTAAGTGTGCACTGGTAGGAAGCCCGCTGAGAGAGGGAGAAGTGACAGAGAAAGAGGGGGGGGGTGGCGAGAGAGGGAGGGAAGGGGGTGTATATGGCTGAGAACAGGAGGCTAGATGTTGTTACATTTATTGAGAGGGAGCTAAGCCCTTTGTGGAATGGGAATTTGAAGAGAGAAGAGAAGGGACAGAGAGAGGTGGGGGGGAAGCGGTAAATGGGTTTGCATGGGAGAGCGACGCCGTGAAAGATGAGGAATAAGAAGGGAAAGGAGAAAAAGACAAATAGACAAGAAACCCAGAGCGATTTAGAGTGGGCTGACGGATGGGGAAGAGACGGCGAGAGACAAGAGGCAAGAGGTGGGGAGATGGACAGTGATGTATAGGTGTGCTGGGCAGTCCAGAGCAGCGCTCGCAGCGCGGCGTTACTCCCAAGCGCGTGTGTGCCGTGTGTGGAATTAGAGAGAACAATGTGGCGTAAAGCGATGAGGGAGTCTCAGGTGTCTGAAGATCTTTCTGTTCGCTTCCAATGTATGTCGGGAAGACTGCGTCCTTTTCGCAGCAGCCATTTTGACATTGCAGGGTAAACACAGGTGTAATTAATAACATGAATTATGGCCCTGTCCCATGTAGGCAGGCCCAGAGACTGTGTGTAAGAAGTGGAAGTATAGTCACCATGACATCACCTATTGGTTTTTGGATTTTGCCGTCTTGGTTTTCTGCAACCAGACGAGAGGGTGGAGCTAAGTACAACTGAACGCTGAATAAGCCATTTTTTGACCGACTGACTCTAAATAGTACCATCATTTACTAAATCAACATCATGTTGTATTGAAGAAGACTTTAAACTAGCAATTAAGACCATAAACCAGGCGGCAACCTCCGGTTCTTTAAGAGTGAAGCCAATGTGGAAGTGTGTTAAACTGGCATTCTTTCTACTGACCAGTGGGGCTTGTGCTTTTTTGAATGGCAAAGTTCACTTCTAGCGCAAGAAAGTTGTGTATAAAAACTTCTAGTCTAAAAAAATGACTACTTCTCACTTGATTTATTAAAACAGCAGTCCACAAACCAAAGGGTGACGTCACGATGACTACGTCTACTTCTTATATACAGTCTAGGCCATAAGCTCCTGTTAACAATGTTTACTGAGGTATGAAGTGAGAAATAGGGTCATTTTCTCATAGACTTCTATACAATGAGACTTCTTTTTTAAATCAGAGGAGTCGCCCCCTGATGGTTAGCTTCATTTTTCAGAACCGGAGTTTGCTGCCTTGGTGGGTCAGGGGTCCTAGTGCTGTGCATGCTGGCTCACTGGAATGACTGTGACACACTAAACGACTGGGTTTACCCCGCAATGACATGTCAAGATGGCTGCTGGGGAAATAGCCTATCACCTTTCGAGTCACATAGAGAGAGGGAAAGAAAGAGAGAAACAAGAGGAAGATAATAATGGGGGGGGGGGGGGCTTCTGTGTGAACGCATGTGTGCACATAAGTGTGTGTATCTGATTTCATGTGAATCCTGAAAGTGGATGAAAACCAAGGCTTTAGGTTTTTAATCAGCCCCATCTGAGCACTGTATGGGGACTGAGAAGCTTTCATGTAGAGTTTCTCTTTCTCTCACGCGCACACACACACACACACACACACACACACCAACACACACACACACACACACACACACAGCATCCCCTCATGCCTTCTGTTCTAAATTTACACCTAACATGAGAACAGAAGAACGGGGGAGGAGGCGAGGAGGAGCAAGGCAAGGTAAGGGAGTGATGAAGGAGAGTAGAGGAAGAGAGGACAGAAGTGTGGAGACAGTGGGTTGGGTGGGGTGTGTGTGGGGGGGGGGGGGGGGGGGGGGGGGCAGAAGAGTGGAGAGAGAAAGCGCACAGGGAAGCAGGCACAAGAGAAGAGAAGGAAGTGCGGATGGTGACGATGGGGGGAGCTAGACTAAAAGAGGAACGGACGAGAGGAGAGGAGCCAAATTTGATTTAGGCAGGCGGGGGAGAGAGGGAGAGACTTAGATAGACAGGGAGAGAGCGAGGGAGGGAGAAGGACAGCGGTATATTAGTCAAGGTGTCCAGTCTATGTATTGCCTGCTGTGCAATACCACCCCTCTGATTTACTCTGCCGAGTGACTGATGAGAGGGAGGATGAGAAGGAAGGGATGCGGGGACGAAGGGATGAGAGAGGAGGGAGGTCTCGCAACGAGCGTTTAGGCCAAATTAACGGCACCTCATAAATTAGACTAACAGCCAAAGTGGAGGGGAGAGTGTGTGCGTGCGTGTACACAAGGAAGTGTGCGTTGTGTGTATGTATGTGAATGATGACATGTCAAAGAGGGAACAATTTGAACCGGCGCAAACTGATTACTCTCCGATAAAGTAGTGATATCCAGCCGCTCGCTCACACAAACACAATCTTCCCCTTTGATTACCGCACGCGTCAGAGCGTTCTCGCCCTCGCATGATGCCCTCGTAAACAGCGAGATTGTACACATTGAGGATGCTGGAATTTGAAAGTTGCCCACCTTTTTTTCCCCTTCGCAAAACATTCTCCATCCTGGCATACGGGTACAATTCGTATGAATATATATCGTATTACATATTTTGCACGTTAGATTTTGGTGTATCAGAATGCAGCCATGTCTGATAAAAAAATGACACTTCGATACTACTATGTTATGTTTTTATGGGTTTGTTTAGATAACTGGTTTATGTTAAGGAAAATACTTCTCCTCTCTTCGTGGATTGGATTAAAAAAATTAAGAAAAACAGGCAGAAATGACATTTCCTCCATTTGGCCAAGCAATATAAAAACATAAAACTATTGAGTTTACACAAGGCTCCATACAGATTCCAGCCCCCTTTTAGATAACTCTTCACGTATGTTTTATGTTACTGCTGAAGCTACACGTCTAGTCCCCCCACGCGACCGTTATTTATGATACTCCCTTTAAATTCTAAAGAAATGTTAACTCTGTAAGAAGTGCCGGCACTTGCCGATCGCTGTGTGATTACAGCAGTGCTTGACTGAGTGAGATACTAATACAAACACACACAAGCACACACACACACACCGCCCCGCCCACACACACACACACCAATCTTGGCAGCGCGGAGGGGTTGACGCTCGGAGTGATTAAAGTGGCGTGCTCTCCGAGTGTGTCACCTGGGTGCTGCTGTATCTTAAATCAGGACAGTGGGGCTCAGATTGGGTATTGACTGGCCCCGCAGAAGTCTCCATCCATCACGCTGAGAAACGATAGCACAGAGGCAGCCCTGATGCACCCATATACCACTGGCGCTGCTCGCTGGCTGGCTAAGGTGGCGCGAGGTTAGGGGCTGTGGCACGAAGCCGTTATTCATGTTTCATGCGTCGAGATACGGAGGAACGCACGTTCGGGAGCTAGCGCAAAGGCAGGCGCACCAGTGAGGCTGACGGACACGTATGCTCCGGCGCGCAAGAGAAATTTAAGACATCCCCTTTTCTTTGCTCCGTCTCTCACTCACACTCGAAGTACAAGCCCGCTCTGTTTTTCGAAGGGCCCGAGCGGCGTCGTTTTGACTGTGTGCCTAATGATAATAAATGAGCCATCATGGGCGGGGAGGGAGGCACTAAGTCATCCACTTCATCGACAGGAGGAAGACTGGGAGCCCCAAGGTCACCCCACTGTCAGCATCCCTCTCCCTAACGACTCCGCTCGCTACATCTCGCATGCGTACACGTATAGCGCATACGCACACCAGAGACCACCCGCAAAAAACCTGCTTCAAGATACTCAGAAGTTTGTATCTTCTAGATAGACGTTCATTCGTGTCCAATGAAGTGGCGGTATCTGCCTGTAGGAGAGATCGTTTCCCATTTACAAACTTTTTTTTAGCCCTGTGAAAGCTTCTATTGAGGCTGCATGACGGTCCAAACTCTTTGGCATGAAGCTATGTCTATTTGCAGCCGTGCATCTCACCGGTTGTGCATGCTGATTGTTCAACCAAAGAATAATCGTCGCAGATCGTTTCCCTTTGATGGGTTTTTAGGGGGCCAGAAAAGTTCAAACAATCCAGAAATTTGGCAATTTAACTAGAATTGCCTCCTCGAGTGCCGCGGTTGTATGCCTCCGCCAACCATGTCATGTTGCAGTTTACATCCAAAATGTCATCGCTTCATCGTTTTATCCAATTGGAGTTTTGTGAGAAATGGTCAAAATTTGCTCGCGTTCTTGGGTTATGGCCATGGACCACCAAATTCTGATCAGTCCAACCAGCCAAATATGAAGAAATTCACTCCAGGTGTTCCTGAGATATCGAGTTCACGAGAATGGGTCGGTGAGGTCACAGTGACCCTTGACCACTAAATTCGAATCAGTTCATTCTTGAGTCCTGATGGACGTTTGTGCCAAATCTGAGAAGATTCCCTGCAAGCGTTCCAGAGATATCACGTTCATGAGAATGGACCTGACAGACAAACAGTAAGAAATCCTAAACTGAAGTTCTATAGCAGAAATGTTGGAAACTAGAAATCCAATTTTAGATCATTTTCAAGTTCCTCAAGAGAGGAGGAAACTCACTCCAACCCATTCATTGGCAATGCTTTGCTTGTTCCTCAAAAAAACATGATTTTTAATACTTTAGCCCCACACCGCACTTGTGCTCTCCTGCACAGTGTACAGAATATCACCAGCCAGCCTTTTTCCTTTTAGCAAAACACCAACAGCATCAGATCAGCTGAGGAAGACGAGCATTGCATAACTGAAACCCGTCTTTCAAAAAAAACTAAAACTGACCCTCCTGATTCCCGGGCCGCTCCCTAATGAGCTGCCATGCCCTGTCATCTCTCAGAGGCACAGATCTGAATTCAAATCCGGAGAGGGGGGGGGGGCTCCTCCAGCCAAGAGACACAATCTAAAAGGAGTTCAACCAGTGGAGTACAAACCAGTGAGTGTTATTAATGCTGTTCTAAAAGTGTATATTTTTGTGGGAGGGAGGAGGAGGCATCAGAAGTTGCGTTGGAGAAACCGAAACAGGAAGGTAGCGCCTTCACTGTCTACTGTGGGAATTCTTTTCACACACACACACACACACACACACACACACACACACACACACACACACACACGTATAGATTGCAAGTGCACACATACATGCATGGTCTCACACACCACACACACACTCACTCACAGGCACACAGGTTGCAAGTTTAGACTGGAGCTGTAGAAAAGCTAATTTGCACCACATTGAAATGCATCTCAATTAAAGAGAAACACATCGAGGTGCCAGGGGAGGAGAGAAGAGAGAGATGTGAGAGAACTGGGAGGGAGGAAGCGGGGTGTGAAACAGATAGTGTGTGAGAGTAATAGAATGTGTGTGTGTGTTTGTGGGGGGGGAGCTCAACTGTATTTGGCAAGGAAAGAAGGGAGGGAGAGAGAAAGGGAAAAGGGAGAGAGAATGTTTTCATCTCCCTCTCTTGGAAAAACATCTCATTTTTGGGATGAATCAGATTTAGAAAAGGGTGTTAGGAGGTTGAGGCGCAGCTAAAAATCCTAACTAACTTCAACCTCGTTATCACCGGCTCTTTGGTTTGGCGCCAGCACACCAGGGCTGTCCCTGCATAGAACTGTGTGTGTGTGTGTGTGTGTGTGTGTGTGTGTGTGTCCGTGGCCATGTGTGTGTGTCTGTGCTGAGATATTTATAAGCCCAAGGCCGTGTACAGTATGACAGAATGGGCGGACGGGTCCGACACACTATGAGGTTGCACCTGAGTGTAGGCGACTGCGACCGCGGGGCCTGCATCCACGCGTTTCTTTGGATACTTTTGAGGACGCTTCGTTCGTCATGGCCCATGTTAAAAATGGCAGTGCGTTAAGTGCACATGTAAAGCCGTTAAGTGTGATTTAGTGTGTGAGTGTCTGAGAGAACAACAGACAAAAATGAAGACAAGAAAGAATGAAAGAAAAAGACACACGCACAATCTGTCACAAGGAGAAATCAGGATTGGCTTTGAATGCCGCTATCATTTTGCACGGACTGTCATGTTCTTAAGGCTGCGATGATGCTGCCAGCCCACCATCTCAACAGCAACACCAGATACAAGTAGATCCGCTCTTTCATGCTGTCAAAACACGCTTGGATTCGTCTGCTTCTTGCGAGAGCCCCCTTAGCCCGGTGCTCGCCTCTGTTCCAATAGAAGTCACACAGCTCTTAAGAGTGAAGAGCATTCTGGGAAATCAAGTCCTTTTGATCTTCTTCTGGTGTAAGATGTAGCGCCCTGCTCCAGACTGCAGCACTGTACCAGTGTTATCACCATGATGTAATGCACCTAGATTCCGACTTTATTGTCAGTTTAAGTGACGATCAGATGGTCGGTACCATGAGGCGACGCATCCTGGTGTTGCAGTACTCGAGACCTGTCTCAAGAACACTTTTTTTAAAGGTCTCGTCTCGTAATTGACTATATATTTACCCGACCTTGTCTCGGTCTCTGACAAAGAGGACTCTGGATTTCATTCCCGATCACAACTGCGCGATTTCATTAAATTGCCTTATTATATGACTACTCATAGAAAACAAAGTAACAAATCCCAGAAATAAGACTCACTTTTGCAACAACTTCCGAGACATTTCTCATGGTACACTCATACATACACACATACACATAAGGCAATAAAGGAGGTGAATGAAGAGGAATCTTCATTTGTTTTCTGCTGTTGTTTTTATGGGAATGGAGAATTTTTCAGACCAATTTGAGGAGTGACTATGGTTTGCATGTTCCACATTTAATCGGAAGTGTGTAGTGCAGTGTGGGACTCGCACTGGTCTGGTCTTGGTCTCGAGTTGGTCTCAACCCCTCAAAAGTTTTGGTCTTGGTCCAGCCTTGCTCTTAAACTCAGTCTAACCCCTCAAAGTCTGTGTCTTGTCTTTGATACACTCCGGTCTTGGTCATGACTTGGTCTCGGTTTAGGTGATCTTGACTACAACACTGATGTATCCTTGTGCAACGCTTTGGCAGATATCTTAAGAAAAGTTACTTTAAGTTTTGTAACAAAAGTAAAATAAGTTGTCCGCCCCACCTTTCCCCTTACGCAGACTTTGTAGCTCCTTGTACTACGTCACCCGACTTCCTCAGAGGCCGCCCTGCGCATCTCGCCTCCCGATTACGTGGGTCGTATATGAATTATAGAGAATTACTTTTCATAGGTGTAAGTACTAACTGTGAATGAGAACAGGCCCTATTAAGAGCCAGAGCAACACTATCATCACCATCATCTTGACTGCCATCAGCGACACCGTGTCATACACATCAGCTGAGAGTACATCATCTCATTTTCACCCGATAAAAAAAACAACCGACGGGGTTGGCCGAGGCTAATTGATTGGTTCATTGCATGATTGCCTGGTCATGTCTACAATTAGGGTCAATCTCTGCTGAAACATCTGTGTGAATCCCAGACAAGAAAGAGAGGCGGGAAAATTGAGGACGGGCGCTCGCTGAATGAAATAGATTTCCTTTGATGTGTTACTATTTTTCAACTTAAATGTAACCAACTACGTGAGATACACTCTGATTATTATTATTATTATAGTATCCACATCTCCGCATCATTTCCTCCTGCGCTCTCACCCATCGCCTTTTAGGCCACTGAGCAGGCATGCAGTACGGCGGACCCTAAACTGCTGTCCCCACACATTTCCCCTCATGTTACCTGAGTTATAAGCTGGCCTCGTTAGCGTTTAAGTCGGCGGTCTTGTTTGGTCAATCCTCTTAGCCTCCCCTTGTTTGTCTCGCAGTCGCAGCAGCTTAGCTAAAATAAGCAGTGGCCTTCTTTCATATAAATCTCGCGCTACGGTGACAAGCATGTCAAAGCCAGAAGAACCCGCCGTGTGAGGGCCCTGACAGCTAAATATATAAATATATAAGCTAAAAGAAAAACTGCTTACATGGGTTTTCCTCTTCCTCCAATACTTTGAGTTAGCATAATCTCTCTCTCTCGCCCACCCTCCCTCTGTCTGTCTGTCCCTCTTTTCTTTTTGCTCACTTATACTTTCCTTGCATACACATGACTGAGCAGAGATGTCACACACACACACACCCACACAGACCAGGACACACACACACATTCCTGGGTACATGCTCCACAACGAGGGCCCTCCACACTGTACACGGACAATAAAACACATCAGCAAACTACTCGGGCGCTCCTCTCCCAGGCACTTTGTCATGTCCGTCGCGTCTTCGCGGCTCCTCAATCTGCCCTCGATGACACCCGCTCATGAGCCTTTGAGCGGGCCCCCTCTGTTGCACACGGGCTGACAGAACGAGCTGTCATTACATTAAGTAGGGGCCTCTCTATTAGTGCAAATGGTGGCACATAACCAGATAATCGTCCGCGGACACAGCAAGTGTGGCTATGTGGGAGGTGAGATGCTAGCGGATGGTGTGTGGGAGAGTAATGTTTTATGTTGGAGGAAGTGTGATATCTCCATTATAGACAAGCTTAATTGATAAACAGGACAATAAAAAAGCAGCAAATGGCCCCATAGATTTCTGCCAGCTGCACTAGAGGATGTCACTGTATATGTGATGCGGAGTGATGGCACTGACAATACAGCCTAATAGCATATCAAGTAGAGGCTTTAGAACAATATCAGGCAATGTCATCATTGTGGAGAAATAAAAAGGAGTAATAAAACCCCTCTCATAAAAGAAGGGGAGCAGCACTTCCCTGAGGGATCCCTCAAATGTTTCTTTCTTCTCACACTCACTCCTAATCCCACCCCCCCCCCCCCCCCCCCCCCCCCCCCCCCCCCCCCCCCCCCCTTACCCCTGGTCGGCTGTGTTTTACTCCCATCACCCTCCGTGAAAGGAATACCGACTGGTAATTGACACAAATGGCCAACGTTTAATTCCCGTGCATAATAAGCGAGCGAACTTCTCCGCCATGGGGTAAACGTTTTGAACGAGATGAGCGAACCACGCTGTCTTCCTTTTCTTTCTTTTCTTTTTTTTTTGCAGCTTGTGGCACGTGAAAACAATTTCACGAGTAGCCGCCGCTTCCTTGAAGTGTTTTACAGCGATCATTTTATTATAATTATTTTTTTAAAGCGCTCGGATCAATTCAGACACGCTCCTTTCGAGATCACCAAGAGCAATTCGAGCGAGCACTTTACAACATGTTTTTTTGCCGGAATGAATGATTAATAAGAAATAAAGAAATAATAAAAAATGATAATCAAGCAACAATGTTGTGCCAAAGTGTGCTCACCAGAATATCCGGATCAGAGCTCGGTGTACGGAGAATCCCGAGGAGTTTCCTGTGTCTTTCTTCGCCCCAAGTTGAAGACGGCGATCGGACGCGCTCCCACGGTCCCGACCGAACTGCGAAGAGAGGTAAAAAAAAAAAAGGTAAGACCACATTGAGAGAAAGCACGGCAGCTTATGGACTCTCTCATGTCCTGGGCGGCAAACGAGGTCAAGCTTCCACTCCCCCACCTCACTACAACCGCCCATCCCATCCACCCCAAAAAGAAAGTGCGATCAATAATTACACGCGTTTAGCCCACTAATCCGGGACTGTACCTCTTAAAACGGGCCGGGATGACCACCGGAGAGGGAACAAGGCGGGGGTGGAAAAAAAGGGACCAGGCAAAGGCAGCGGCTGTCAGATTTGACTTCAAACTGATGCTGACGATGCGCACCGAGATAAGCTCCGGAGGAGAGGGTGAGGGAGAGCGAGAGCGGGAGGGGGGGAGAGAGAGAGAGAGAGAGAGAGAGAGAGAGAGAGAGAGAGAGAGAGAGAGAGAGAGAGAGAAATCAGATGTGCAGTAGTGAGAGACCGATTCAGAGAATTGAATTAAACAATCCGCTACTTAAAAGTTATTCAACTGGGTCAAGATGTGAAACACAAAGGGCCCGTGCATTACACAAAAATATACGACGTGAACTCAGCAAAACGTCTTGATAAATAACGTTGAGTTTTCCGGAGGAGCTCAAAGGCATCTGAGGTGCATGTTAAGAGCTACAGCACAATAGAGTACCGCCTGTTGTGTTGTATGCTGGTAACAGTCAACATGCCCTGAGGCTAATAGCCCCCCCCCCCCCACACACACACACACTATAATGTACAAATAGAAGGATTGCAGATTTCCCGAAGGTGTGCAAAGACCACCACTGTATTGTGATGTTGAATGAATAAGAGCCAAAATTGGCAATTGGCGTCATAAAACACACTTCGTTCAAACTCAAAAAGAAGTTGAGATGTGTGCAGGCAATTGGCTTGTTGTCGTCGTAAGAGAGATTTTATACAATCTTGCCAAAAAACAAAATTAAAGTCACCAAGCTGTCTGCCCGCGTAGTCGCGTAGCAGCGACTGGCGGCGAGGTACTCAGCAGTCTGTGTACTGGTAGTTCTGTTAGCTGTTAGGCAAACACACCGTCCCAAAACAATAAAGTAAGCAAACTTTTTTATCCCCGCTGTGTCTTTGGGCCCCAGCTGTGTTATCACTAGCGGACCCTACTGCCCGGGGGCCGGTCAAGAGTGAGTGAGGAGTCAGCAGGCAGTATATAAAACAGGCAGTAAAAGGTGTTTTAGAGAAAGTATAAATCAACGCAACCACCAGAGGTCCTTGAGCATGTAGCCATAACTGGCCGCCCAAAACATATTATGCAGTTTGCTGCAGCAGAATGGGAGGTTAGCCGTGGACAGACACAAAGGTGCACACTCACTCAAGGAACCGCGCACACACACACACACACACACGTGACCCATCGCATAATCCCCACGGTGGAGATAATATCGTACAACCTGTCCTGCAAATGTCGTCAGCTCCTTGCTTAGGCTACGTCAGCGTTGAAGAGAAAGAGAGAGAGGGTGATAACTTCAGACTTCATCTACCTTCATGCTCCTCAAAGATGCTTTCAAGAGATGACCCGGGACTTTTTGGCTCACAGCCAGACTCACAGTACCTCAGGCGGCAGAGGCGACGCTCCAGAGACCTGCAGCACCAGCAGCGGTGTTTATCATCCAAACATTCATTTGGTGAAGACCACTAATCCTTCCAGATTTTGACGAATGCACCGCGACAAACGAAAATAAATTCATGAATCCACGAAAATGATTTAACACTTCCATACGCCTAGAGCAGGGTTTCCTTTTTAAAGCAGTACTGGGCCACCTTGTCTGACAAAAACACCCATAAAGAAATATTTTGGAAATTAATAAACTTTAATAAAATAAAGCCTTAACCTGTACAGAAGAAAGCGCAGAGGGGCCATCTCACACAACAAATGCCATTTATTTAATGAGCACGGCTATTATTAAGTCAAATCATCTACTAACTAAATTGACAACGAGACAAGATGCGTCAACATCTTACCTGCTCTGCTACACAATTTCCCTGTCAAATGCATACATATACAGTATATATACATACTGTATATATACGTGCATACATATATCCAAATCACAAAGGTGACACTTTCTTTATTTCACAATGATAGCAGGAGTTAAACGCTACTAAAGAAAACATGTAAGTCTAATATTTCATTTTGAAAGCAATACTTTTTTTTGGTGTGAGCCAACAGTGCCAACCACAGGTGTATTTCATTTCACCCGTTATTATTTTTTCATTCTTTGATGTAAAAAAGAAAACTTTCTGCAGGCAAAAGGTTTGTGTCCCATCTCCTGAATTACTCTTAGCTGCAATCTCGACGACTCGCCCAGCGAGATGTCGAGATTGCTGCTGCTGCTGCTGCTCACAAAAGCGAGAGTGGCAGGCTTCTGGACGGTCTCCTCGAGCGAGGACAAAAAAAAAAGAGAGGAGGAAAGAGACGGGATGGGAGCAGGGAGGAGAGAAGATGGATGGGGCGAGTAGGGAGAGGGGGCAGAGGTCAGGGTGAGATCCGTGTCCGTCTAATGCCACTTTTGCTGGAACGAGCAAGAGAGGAGCTAGGGGGGGGAGTAGGAATAATTCCAAGTGCTGGATCTTTTTCTTTTCACATCTCATTCCTGAGTCACCACTTCATCTGTCCACCTACCCCGAGCTCTCCGTCTTCATCCTCTCCATCTCTCTCTCTCTCTCTCTCTCTCTCTCTCTCTCTCCAGGAGCCTCTCTTGTTTGTTCATGCACCCAAATGTCTGCAACATCCTGCTCTCTATTTACAGAGCATGTGGGATGAAGTGTTTGTGTGTCAGCTTTGTGCATCCGCGCCGCATGTGTACGCATGTGGGTTTATTTGTGATTTTGTTGGAATATCGATCCGTTGCTTTGCGCCGCGTGGGAATACAATTCTCTTGTGTTTATGTGCGATCAAATGTTAACCATATGGAACTGTTTACTAACAGCAACAACCAAAAGATAATTCCCCGTATTTGAATCAATCGGCCGGTTGGATAATTGGTCGATCAATCACGTCGTTTTGGTGTCTCCTTGCTGAGGGAGGGAGAGAGGGAAGTCAAAGGGAAGGGCAGAAGTGTACATTATAAAGTCTTTTACTTTATGGATTTAAAGTTTGAGACGCTCTTTCCTGCAGAGCGGGTTTATTTCAGACACTCTGGGACTCAACACTTCGGTAGATTTAGGCCTAAAACCTGGATTTCAAGATGATGAATCTTATTGCTATGCACCTGTGGTTATCTGTATCCATCTGTCCATCTGTATTTCGCTTTCATGATTCACAGGAATAATAAGAGGAAATTCTTCGTCTGTGTATGTATAATTTCATGCAGGCTCGGCTTGTCGGCAAAGTCCTCCTGTGCTTTTCTGTACCTGTGAAACAGCGTTTCTCATTTCCTTTCATGTATCGATGTGGCTCAGGATCACATGGAACGGGGCGCAAACAGAACATAGAATCGTGACAAAGCGATGGAATAGTCCTGAGTTGTTCGATGTCATGTGCAATAACATTGGATGAGGCCCATTGTGAAAGTATTAAAACTATATGCAGGCAAACTCCTCATCCTTTTTGTCTTAATTATCCATCCCCCCTTGGGCTGTCATCATTAAGGCGAGCCAGACACCGGGACATACTTGGCATTATATTTTTAATGCTACAACAACCGGCTCAGCAAAAAAAAAAAACACCACAGATTATTCACAGCGTGTGTCTTGGCTGGGCTCCATATACTGTGACACATTATTATACTCTGTCTTCCCCTCCTCTTCTCCAACCTTCTTCCCATCTCCTCCCCCTCACCTCCTCCCTTTTCTTCCTCCGTCCTCCCTTTTCCCTCCTCAGACGCTTCTCTGACGCTTCTCTCCCTCCAATGGCATGAAAATTGAAAAGAACAAAAGCACCTTCATACGTGTTCTGTCGATTCGCTTACAATGTCTGTGTCTGCCGTGCGAGCCGGGCTGACGGTGCGTTGTGTGAGTGAGTGTGTGTGTGTGCCAGTTGTTTGTGTGCGCTTCTTCGTGTGCAGCAGGAAATTTCAAAAACTAGGCCATATCGACCACCCAGGGGTTTGAAAGCTCAGGGGGTACCAAAGCAACATGGTTTAAATAAGAAAAAAAAAAAGCGTTTCAAACGACATAACAGAAAAAATATATAATACAACACATAGGCACACGCACACACGCAGAAGTGCACATAAACACACACACACACACAGACGGGGGCACCCCTCCCATCGGATAAACCCCTGGCTCACATTGTGTTCAAAGAGCAACATCAAACACTTAGTCGCACACACATCTAAATAAATCCTATCCGGCTTGATAAACATCCATGTTTCATTTATACGTGTCTTGCGCTGGTGGCCAGCCATTTTCCTATAGATTAGGACTTCCACCTGCTGACAGGCCCAGAGCGATGCGCTGCAGACCTTGTCACTATTGATCCAGCTCAAGGCATAATGGATACGAATGGGATCAGCTCTGATTAGTTTTGAATTTTATCTTCGGAGGAGGCGGCGGTTTAAGCTCACCCTCTGACCACATCGGTGGACGGATGAGTCAAAGCTGAAACCGTTTTCGCTGCGTGTGCTGGGTTTGAAAGCGCTTGTATCGATAGGACATGTTTGCACGAGGATCAAGTGAGCGTGAATACATTTTGACAGTATTAATCACTTTTCTTTTTCTTTTTAGTTTAAATGTTTGAGGAAAGCAAAGCAAGAGGGGGATGTGGGGGTGGCACAGGGGTTGGTGTGGGATTGAAGAGTTTTTATTTTGAGATGACCGGGACTATCAATAATGCCATTAATATTACCCTATATCCTCTTCTGCCACTACAGGTCATCACCCCCAATTGTGTCTCAGTTTAGACATTGATTTAGTCATTTCACTGTTGACCTTAGGCTCCAACGCAGCAGAAAATAGAACCCTAATGTAACCTCACACCGTAAGGTCAAGTCACCTAGTTGGAGATTGGAGGTTTCAGAAAATATTTATGATGGAGGGAGGCAGTAACACACTGAGTCATCTTGAAGATTGTGGCCTCCAAGCTTTTTCCTGTGAAATACGCTGTTAGTTATACAACACGTTTGTTCACCCCAGGGTCTACTACTCATGCCTCTACTGATCCAGATTCACTATTATTAAAAAGGTGCAATTTTTTGAATTGTGGTGACAGAGAAATATTAGTACTGTAGAGATACAGATAGCTCTCAGACAGTGCGATACATGTGAACGTATCGTACATAAAGTTTGTATTGTCACAGTGTAAATTACTATGTTCGCATATGCTATTTAAAAGATTAGCTGGTAGCTAGCTAGCTCATATTATTTGGCTAATGTTGTAGAGTGGCACAGGGATGACGTATTTTTGTAGGCCAACCCGGAAGTTAGCATTACACTGGTTCCCTCCACAAAAAGCCAATGGTATTATTTTTCTACAGGATTTTAGATTACTGCAGAAAATCAGCTCTATGGCAAACAAACGTTTATGATACTTCCACATTTTGTTCAGCAAGATAATCTTCACATATGAAGACAATTTTTATGATTTCTTTAGCGCGAATGCAATCGGCATTAAATAAGCTAATTTTAGCCTAAAAAAAACTGACGACATCAAGGTTGCATGATCGCGAGTAGCTACACACAACGAGGCTGTAAAGGTGAACCAGTCGGCATGATGGCGTTTTGTTGTCTCATTTAGCCACTTGTTAGCAACTGCCTTTTTTAAGCTACGTAAAAGCTGGTATTTACTGACACATTTACATCGCGGAACAAAAGGTTAATATCTTGTGCATTGTGCAAGCTAAAGCTTGTGTTAAAGGATTAGCGTGTCGGATTTAGTGGCATCTAGTGGTGAGGCTGCAGATTGCCCTTTGCTGAATACTAATCCAAACTACCCTCCATTTTCCTAGTGTGTCAGAGAACTACGGTGGTGTTCAGGTAACATTAAAACAGGTGTTGTGGGCCGGTGTTTGGTTTGTCCGTTCTGGGCTACTGTAGAAACATGGTGGACTCCGTCTATGTAGACAGAAAAGGCTCATGCTGATGTAACAAAAACCCAAAGATTCTTAGTTTCAGGTGATCATCAACTAATGAAAACATAGTTATGAATATTATAGTTAATTTCTGCCAATATTTCCCCCCTAAATCACGACCACAGACCTAATTTTAGGCATCGAACCAAAAACAGGTTGCTTACCCGTCGAACAATTCTAAAGTCTGCCTCTGTACTGAAGTGCTCTGATCCAGTGCTCCTTATGCCTCTCAAATGCTGCTCTTTAGCTCAGCGACACTCACGCTAGGGGGAAATCAATTTAATTTAGTCGGAAAAACACAGATGCGAATAATGAAATGAACGATGGCTGAATTCCATTCAGCTGCTTCGGTTTTTAGGGTCCGGGTATTGTGCGCGCTCTCGCGGCTTACCGGAGCGCTCGAATAGAAACAGAGTCATTGTTAATGTTATTGGTTCCACCTGTGCGTCTACGATAAGTTATAATGTTTGCTGTGGAAAAAAAAAGCACTTGTTAGGTTGCCACTGAAGTTAAAGTTTGGTTGTGGATCAGGGTGCCCTGGTGCTTTGTTGTGGCTTTTTCCAGCAAACACAATCAAGCCAGCCCACCAGTTCAGATACGCTTGAAGTCAAAGCAAAGCAGCCACTGATTTAGCAGAGGAGTGAATGACTTTGAGCAGCTGTGCTCGCAAACCCCTGCTGATGTATTAAGTCTTTTGTGCAAAGAGCCAGTGAAATGTTACCGCTTGCCACAGTTGGGGGAAGTTACTACGGGCAAGAAATGATATGGTACTAATATGGTCTTCTGTGTCACATCAGCACTGTTCCTTAAGAAGGTCCTGTTACTTTCTTAAAAATCGGATTTAACTGCTGTTTGTATAACGTCTGCTGAAGAAATGCAATGCACCCAGCCCAGCTTTAGGAGTGTGACGTTGATATCGGGTGATTCTGCAGGATGAGATTTATATCCAATACCAGCGTCCGGTGCCAATGCAATATGCGGTGTGACTTTTATGGTGAAAGGTGTGAGGGATGGATGGTCGTGTTCTGTGTTGAACTCGCGTTGGCCAGGGTCCATGACACCCATAGTCTGATTATAAAGCTACCCTAGTTTGGTTGCCGTCTCTTTGCAGGGATCCTTATTCAAATAATTATTGGCGATAATTATTCAAAGATGTTGCATTGAACAGGTTTCACAAAATCATCCCATATCAACGGTCTGTTTGGTGAGAGGCTTGAGCTTGCTGCGAGCTTCTCCATCTCTCTCTGTGTGTGACTTCCTGTGCACATGGTTGAAAACCTGTTGGTGGTTCAGGCAAATCTCAGTATAGCGACAGGATGGAGTTCGATGACTACTGTGTTTCCTAATCGAGTGCTTTTACAGATTTGCGTTATTTGTTGAGCTTGCTGCAGTGGACAGGACACCTGGATTCGACTTACACTTGTAATGGTGATATTATTATCTTTATGTGGTATACAATCAAAAAGAACAAATCATCCAGCTTCTCTGTGCTACTAGGAAGAGTAATATGATGACAGTTATGCTGCTGCTTACACGTTTATGTAACTATACATTTTCATTTAATTGCCCCTTGGGTCATTTTAGAATGAAGCATAGAAATAATTCTGCCTGCTTCATGTTCTTTCTTTTTTTACAGGCACAAGGGCCATCACCATAGCCAAATCTCCACACCTGCCATGTTGTCAAAACAGAGAATACATAAGCAACATACCCGGGAGAAGTGTGCGGACGCGGCTCACCAGCCCCCTGCCAAATCATAAAAAAAACGTGACATAAAACTTTCTGCTGCTGCATAAACAGCAAGTGGCTCAAACCCAGGAAGAGGTTTCGGAGAAAATGAATAGTCCCCTCTCTGCAGAGAGCCAACTACTATGGAAGAAAAATAGGAGGGGAGAGAAGAAAGTACAGGAGAGGGAGCAGAGCTGTCTCTGTGGCTTAAGATGTTATGCGTTCATTCTCCTAGGGGGCCTTGAGGTCCCAGTTTCCCGTCTTAATTGATATCCCCATTAAAGAGATAAGTAGGCTCGGTGGAGGAGGAGAGGGGCCAGAGAGCAGAGAAGTTACTGCAGGGTGTAGCAGGAAAAATAGAAAGGAGAGGAGGAGGAGGAGGAAGATGACAGGAATCAAATGAGGAAAGGCCCCGGACAGGAGAGGGGCTAAAAACGCAAACCAGTCAGCCAGCTGAGAGATGGGACTGTTGCAGAGTTGGTTCTGGGGGATATGGCACGCAAGAGGCTGGGCGAACGTCTCAGTAAATAGTATATACCAGGGGTCACCAATAGGCGGACCGCGGACCGGATCCGGACCCAGACGCTGTCCTATCCGGACCCGGACGAATAACTGATGGATAATTGAGAATTATACATTTTGGCGGAGCGCTTCTCTTTTAACCTGCACAGCTTTTCCAGCCTTCACTGTACTCATTCAGCAGTCCAGGAAATACACCGACCAATCACATACGTTGTAAATCATCTCACGTGACGCTACTCAGCCAATCGAATATCTGTATTCTGAAACGCATCGTTCGTGAGCCTAGTGAGATTTGCACACATACAAGACGGAGAGAAGGCGAGAAGTAAGTCGGATAATTTTACATGGCGTGCTCTAAAAAGATAAGTGGACCACGAAAACAGAGCTTTTATCAAAAAATGGACGAACTCTTATTTGTTCATTCTTCCTGCTGGCGCTACTAAACGACTCGTATACCGTGGGCATTGTTAAATGCGCCGATGTCAAATCCCACTACGAGACCAAACACATCTTTAGACCAAACACTCCAGTCTGAACTGAGGGCAAGATGTTGAGAAGTGTAGAGATTGTTTATTATAAAGTTCACTGAGACAGTTGTGAAATGGATTTAACAAAAGAGAAGAAAGTTCACTCCAGCCACACTTTCCTTTTTTCCTTTTCATTAATTTTTCTAAAATCAAGCAATTTTTGATGCAAGCTTTTCAAAGATTCATTTTTGTGTATTTTATTTTTAGATGGAGCCCTTATTTTACTTGAAATGAGAGAACAATATTTATTTTTGTATTTCTATGTATTATTTATAATCCATCCAGTTACATTTGAAAATGTAGGAGATTTTCTCAATCTGGACCTTTCGGAATTTTAATTGAATACCCCTGGTATATACCCTACGACTCGTGAGAGGAGACCACGGTGAGAGGGGGGGGGGGGAGAGAGCGCGCTCACCGGCTGACAGAGAGCTGCTCGCTGCTCTCACCTAGTTTGGGATGAGTCACAGTTCGCGGAGCCGTTAATTACGGCGACCGCTGAATCAAGAACTCGGAGAACGGGAGCAGCTGTCTGCGCATTTACATATCACACAGTCCTACACGGAGCGGGAGGGAGGCATGAAAGATAGAGAGAGACAGAGGGAGGCATGAAAGATAGAGAGAGAGACAGAGGATACGGAGGCAGGAAAAAGGAAAAGAGAACTGAGGAGGGGCTGAAAAGGGATTCAAAGAGAAACTCGCAAGTTAAAGAATGAGGGGGGAGGGGGTGAAGGGAGCGTGAGGCGCAAAGAAAGTTCTGCGGATCTGAAGTGATTAGAACGAAGTGCTGCGACAATCACCTCATCTGCGGTGCCTAGTCGTGGGATTTCGCCTTCATTCGCGTCCCCTCTCTTGTTTTTGCATAATAAAGTCACAGATGAAGTTTTTACACCTTTCTTTCAAGTCCCCCACATTTTTTTGTTTTTTTCCTGACCAGACCTGCTGTTGCTACATCAGTAAAACAATAACTGTCTTTTATTTTTAGCATGTAGCTTCTAAACAACTTGCAGACACACAAGTCTTTTTGTCAATGACAATAAATACATTGGTTTTATTCATTCAGTTATTTATTTATTTTCGTCCTAAAAATGGCAGCCTTAAGGCCGGCACTGACCAGAAGAAGACTTGCTTTGATTTCAAAGTCACGAACAAGGCAACTCCATTAGCATACAGCTGCCAACAGGCTAGCCTGCAGCTGCACTTAAAGCCTTTACTTTCCTTCCAAAAATAAAGCAACAAAACAACGCAAGAGGCACAACACCAAACCGGGTGGCTGCTTTGCATTGGTTTACCATTTGAATATCAAATACATAGCCTACGTTAATACAAGTGGCTCTTGTACGTGGTATCAAATAGAGCCAAATCAAGTACTGTAGCAGTGTGATTTGAATTACCACCCCTAGCTTCAAAAACATGATCCCAAAAAGATGTGTTAACATGTTTGTTTTTGTCATTAAAGCTATTACAAGGAACTGGTCGTGGTCGAAAGTGGTCGTGTTTCCAGGGTCCCTTTAGAAAACCTCACATTTTGCGGCAGCAAAGTCGGATCTGGAGTCTGACCGCAGGGAGTTTCTGGCGAACCTGCGTGATTTCATATGTCTCGCAGAATCCGACCAGAAGTCACCATCGCAAGCATTAACAATAACTTTTGAGAAATAGCCAATCTGTTCGCTGATGGCCTCGTTTACTTATGTAGGTCATATAGAGGCATCAATATTACATTTATACTGTTTCATAAGCAGTTAAAAGTTCCTCATAGTAACTTTAATTAAAGTTAAATATTTTATCCAAAGTGCTGCTTACACACATTTTGTGGTGATGAGAGAGTGCAGACACAGAAATTAGTCCTGCATTTATCAATCTGGAAATCGGTAAAAAAATTATGAAATGAACCGGTTCCTCTAAAGTTCAAAGTATATTGACTTTTTTCGTTGTTGTTGAAATTGGTTAAAATGGGTTTACATAGTCACTGTGTGGAGGTGATGCTTTTTGATATTTTCTAAAAACCCTCATTTAGCTCATTGGTATGATTTATCCTCGAGACAACAGCTTTTTAACCGAACACAGGACTGGAGTGGTTATTGAGGAAGGTCGAGAGAAAAAGTGTAAAATAGAAAAAGGATGATAATGACGGCGGAGGATAAGTAACTCACACTCTAGTATTTCTCATGTTTTGAAGGAGGGGTTGTGAGTCAGTGACGGCGGTTGTAATTTGCGGCTGGGGAACAAATTTAATCGAGGTTGATTTTCCAACAACACTTTAAAATCAAGTTTATGATCCGCTCCCGTCAAACGTACTAGGTCACTGCTTTTTGGACGCAGCGTTTGCTGGGCCGTGAGGGGAAGGCCGATGAGGTTGTTGCGTCAATCACAAAGACTCCGTTCATGACAAGCAGGTGGCTGTTGGGGGGAGGGTGGTGGTGGGGGGTGTGTGTAGGGGTCTCTAGTGAACAGTCTCTCTCAGTCTTAGTCATCACAAAAAACTGCACTCAGCTGAGCTAGAGAGAAAGAAAAGCACACGACTCGATTGTTAACAGGCATGCGACTTTAAGGCATAATTGATATTTTTCATACCACAAATCAGTGTGTAACATCTTTCCAATATCAAGAGACAAGATAAGCGACAAACATAACAATCACACTTTCAATCAAACAAATTAATGGAAGCATTATAACTCTTGTAACAAAGTTAATCTATAAACTATAGACACGGTACAACTCCAGGGTGTCAGAGCAAACCTTGGAATTGATTTGTTTCCTGTTCTTAAGTCAATCGGGTGTTTCTACGTCACCTCTATTTAGTTACAAAGGGATGTTGGCTTTGACAGTTTTGAATGTGGGGTCTGGTATTTGCATATTCAAATGATCAGTCGCGAAGTCATTGCTCAAACTGTTAACAAAACAGAAACATGATTCACTGAGTTCTAAAACTCACAGATGCCTCCACACTGTCTTTGAGTGAGAAAAAAAGCCAAACAACTCTGAAAAACACAACAATGAGCAAAAATGAGCAGATAATAGGAAATACACTATATATTTGTTCTTATATGCAAGCTTATAAAAACAAAACAGAAGCTGCAGATGTACAGCTGTACAGTCCATGAATGAATGCTATTGTACATGTCAAATCATCAAAATTACAACACATTGCAACTGAACTTGACTCACTTTTGTCTCAAGTTGTTGGTGGATGTTTGTGTTGTTTTGTTTAAAAATCAACATGCCCATTTTTAACATTTGTTGAGTGTAAGAAGGGAAGTGTAAGAAATTCAAATAAAAGTAGAATTAGTTAATTGATTTCAAATAACAAGCATGATAGAGTAGTTTACATATGAACAGGAACTGTAACCATACCCAACAGTAGCCAAGTTTCCATTCAATTCTCGAGCTAATTTTTGAAAACCACCTCAAGCCAGCTTTGAAAACTTTTAAACTTTTTATCGTAATTGAGGAAGTTTTATTTCATTGCAGTTTCCCGTACAACTTTTTTAATGTGATACTTCAAAATGCGGAGCCAAATATGTGAATGGAAACACAGCTTGTGATGTTACAGTGTACTGGCCACGCCCTTGAGCAGCAGGGTGAAGTGAGCTCCAGTTGTTAAACTGGAGATTTTCAGATCGTGTAATGTTGCTCTCTAACTGTGTTTCGTAAGACTGTGGATGTGTCAAACTAGTTAAGGAAACCTGCAGACATAAAATTACAAAACAACAACATAAATCTAGTTTATTTAGCTTAACTTAAGTTCAACATTTGGGATATAAACATTCTCTTCATTTTTACTTTGATCCTTTAAGCATTCGGCGTCATGTTGCTGATATTTATACAGAATGTTAGTCTTCTAACTCTATCAATGTAGAGGAGGGGTGGAATGAAACAAGTAACCAAAGCAATGTAGTTAGCAATGCAGAACATTTTAGAGCTGTACTCTTTTGATACATGACCAAACAAAATCATTGAAATGATATAGGGTAGATTGCAGATTGCTGTAGCCACAAAGATGATTATAATGATTTTGGAAGCATTCAGCTTCGCACTGCTCATCCTGTTGCTGCCCTGGATATCGTCTCTGGGTCCCGGCTTTACAAGTGCGCGAAGTGTCTCAACACAACAAAAGAGCTGTACCAGAAACCAGGGGAAGGCCATGCCAAAGAGCACAAAGTAAATGTCTGGATATGGCACCCATAACAGTATTGTAGAACACACCAGCACTGTCAGCCAAGAACCGATAGTTGCAGCTAGTCGGTATCTCAAGGGCTTGTACCTCAGGAACGTCACAGGATGCACGACTGCCAAATAGCGCTCAAAGCAGACGGAGCTCATGAACAGTGGGCGCCCTGCAAACATTAATCCCCAGTTAATTCTGATGCTATACCAGAGGAGGGTAAAAACATTGGACACTGTTGTATTTAATGTGATCAAGAACACAACATTTGCCATACAGATGGCAACTTCACACACGGCCTGGTTAAGAGAGAAGATTTCTGCAGCTTTAGCTCCTGGCTTTGCCAATATAAGCCACATGACACACATGTTGGCAGGGAGACCAAGAGCTACATTAATTATGCACGGAAGCTGGACATCTGTACAGGGGATCTGGAGAACAACAACATCCAGTAGACTGTGATTTCCATCCATCTTGTCATCTAGCTGCCCTATAAAAAGATCAAGCATACTTTCAGAATATCTTCTTTTCTTCGAAAAGGGTGGAAGAGGACATCAGAAAAATCAATTCCCTCACTGACTAACAAAATAGACATAATAAGATATCTTAAATCTAGTAAACAATCATTTAAACAATAATTGCTGTGAACCGGTATTGAACTTCTTTTAGAATATGATTACTGTTATACCATGGTTTCAGTAATTACACCAATAGAAAGAAAATCTTAAATAGTCACCAGTAAACAAATTTCTTATCCATAGATTTTAAACATATATGTAGCTCATAACATCCAGATTAAAAACAAAACAGTGATACCAACTATGTACATGCAGATTTGATAACTTGTTAATTTTTTTGTAATTTGTGTAGCTAATAGCCACTGGTTGGACATAAGTCAGCTGTGTTGGTATATTGGTATCAGCCAATTAAAATTAGTTTTAATGTAGTATTAAAAGTAGAATTCTCAGCAAGACTAAATTGACTGCTAAATTACCATGTTTAGGGATCATAAACCAAAAAGAACCACTTACCACTGCAAAAGAAAAATGGATTCTTGGATGTAGCCTAACTTGGTTGAAGAAAATGGACACACAGAGATGACCTTTGGCCGATAGATTGAGCTTGCTCCGATTCCAAATGAAAATCGTACTTTTGTAGGGTGTGACTTTGGATGGTCCATCTGCTGTTCGAATGAGCTTCTCGGCTGTTTGAAACTAGAGTGCTAATGTAAACCCTTTTTGCAAATGACATGCAAACACACAAAAGTCCTTGAGCTAAAGTCAGGGTTTGACTGTATCCCGCAGAATTTGTAGCTTTGCATAAATGTACAAGCTGTAGGTTCAAGTACAGTGAACCTTTCTGTGTCATTCAAATATATAATGTGCAAGTTATTCACGATTGACAAGGCTGAATTAAGTGGTATTTCTCAAAGAATAGCGTTTCACAGTACTATGTGTTATCACAGTGACACAGTGATTGAGGCTGCATCAGAGATCACAGAGTTCGATACTCAGACTTACATGTCCCGGCCACTTGATAGAGGGCAGTTTACCAGACCTTTGGAGGAACAGCGAAGCCTGGACAAACCCTGAAGCGGCGGTGCAGATGTAGCACGCATTAAGGATGTCCAGAAACTCTTTGCCTGTAAAGTAATTCTTTAAAAGAACAACAAGCACCAAGGGGACATACATGAGAAAGACTGTCACTGTGATGATCAATATTATCCTATAAGCCTTCAGTTTTATGTTGCTCATCCCCTCTCTCTGCCTGAGCCCGTCTCCTGGACCGGGTCTTTTCAGCGCGTGAAGAGTGGCATTGCAACAGTAAAACATCACCATGCAATACACGATGATTTGCCAGACAAGATACTCTTGAATTTCCTCCAACATTAATAAGTTGCACACGCAAGAGGCCAGAGTCCACAACCAGATAATCCCAGACATGGCCAGTTTGTACTTCAGCAGCTTCAACCTCAAGAAAGTGACAGGTTTAACGACTGCTAGGTAGCGCTCCACGCAAATCAACGCCAGAAGAGACGGACGACCTGTGACTATGAATCCCAGGAAAAACTTTTTGATCTCCGTCAAATACACATTCGGGAATACGAATATGACCACTCCTAAAACATCGTAGAGGCAGATCACTTCAAAAATGGCCTCATTGAGAGTATAGAACTCTGATGTGATCAAGTCTCCCGAAATGATCAGCTGCAGGATGTAGATATTGACTGGGAGTCGGAGGATCAGGCTGATAAGATTGGGTATCAGTTTTATGTTGATCATGAAGAAGATTTCACTGGAGAGTGGCAAGGAGGCGTTCTCAAAAATAGTGATATTCATCCTGGTGGCCTACGGAAAGAAACATGGCATTATCTTTTCAGTACATTTGTGAAAAGAATCTCATTCCATTTTTAGCGACAGTTAGTTGGAGTTTGAAGTACATGATAGGACAATAAAAGCATTTTTTACTCACACCTGTATATTGATATGAAATCACAAAAATGAAAAACACCTTTAAAGATCTTTTCATTCTGTGATCTGTGATTTCAAATACACAAATGAATTACATCCAAAGCAGTCCCTGTCCAAATAATGACTATTTTTTTTTCGTGATATGCAGCCTACATTTCATCTGGCGCAGAAAATGTTAAATCAGAACTAAATACTAAATATGAAGGTGAGAGCCATGAAACAAAGACCCTGAGGTTTTTGTTAGAAAATGAATCTCCACTCTCTTCTTAAGCTAATTAACCATTATTATAGATATTTTCAGAATTGAAATAACAGCTCCAAACCTGTTATTTGCAGGTGTTATCTCCCTCCACTTGATTATAAGTGCTTCTGCTGTCTTTTCACAAATGTTCCCCAACAGTCTGATACTGTTTGCATCTCCTTAAATTCTGAAACCCGAGGTGCACGCGTATGCAAAATCGGCGAAGACCTGATTGATAACGCTTTGGCAGCACGGTCGCAAGCCCAAGCTTACTTTGATAACAGAGGAAGTAGCAGTGATTATAGTCTGAGCCGACCAGAGCGATAAAAAAAGCAATAAAACATCACATTCAAAGGTCACAGAAAGAAAATGGTTGCTAAATATGATCGAGGTAGTTATTTAAATTGTTATACAGCATCCTTAATATGGTGTTACATGTAGATGAGGTGGGGGGAAAAGCACACATTTGAGGTTGTACTGTTAAGAAGGTGGTGAGTGCTGTGACCAGTAAAACAGCTCAATTTGAAGACAAGAAAATTGTGTGTCACTAAAGGTTAGTATAATAAACTTCTGAATCTCTGAACCAACCACCAGACTAACCAATAATTACAGTTAATGTGAGCAATTTCTAACTGGTTATGAAACAGTCTCAATCTGATACGGATTACTCAATATGATCTACATAAGTAAAATGACAACTTCTAAACACTGATGTCGAGTTTTTTTAAAGGGACTCAGAAACGCTACCACTTCCGTCCACAGGGACCGCCAAAAGCAACAGAAAATGAAAGTTCCTTGTGGTAGCTTTAAGCAGCAAACTCTCTACATGTACTTTGATTCCCACCTTTCCCTCTTTTCTACCACTCTCAAGAGTTCCGGCAGACTTTAATCATTCTCAACCAAACCAACAGATAAAGCAAAATCAAAAATAAATTGTACGTGTCTCTGCTTCCACAACAATGAAACAATGAAGCAGCCAGATATTTTTCAAAGGAGTCAGAGGTACAAAGTACCTCTAATAACACTTGGGGAATACTAGATTTCAATTTACAAACCTTTTAAACACTGACACATTCCAACACTTCAAATTAGGCAAACTGTATTACTATTAAATCATGCAGAACTATATGTGCACTCATTATAATTGAACAATCATTAGAGTTGTGTGAACACATTTCACATCTATTACATAGCCTATTAAAATGTCTGTCACAAATACAACTATTAATGTGATATATATTATCCTTGGCAGAAACTTTGATCAGCATGCGTCTGTGACGGGTTAGATACATTATTTTACCAATAGTGTCATTCACATGTCACTGAATGTAATATAATACTTTTTCAAAAATATATTTAAGATGGCTAAATAATCTGGTCCAAAGCATTACCTAAAGATTTAAGCTATTTTTTTTTAGACAATTCTAATACAGGGGGGATTTGAATTTGCACACAGGCAAAAAACACCTTTGTTTATAAGTCACATCTCCATTAAGGCCTAAGTGTAAATCGTTCAAAAAATGATTTGCAAAAACAATGACCTGTGACGCTTTGCTTTTGCACAGAGCAGACCTTCCATAGCACATAGTTTCATATTTGCAAACCGAGAAAAGCTCATACAAGAACAGGTGGGTAGACCTCGGCAAAGAAAACTTTACATGAGAAGCACAGCACTCACTAATGTTTACCAACCACTCACTTGATTGGCAAAATGGATGAACAAAACCTTTGAGATTTTGGACAAGACAACTTTCTCTTCCTAGGCCTCACTGATAACAGTGATAGAGGAGAGTTTTCCAGCCTTTGTGAGGTAAGAGGGAGAAAGTTGAAAAACACACGGTGATAACAAATGTAGGGGCTAAATCTCTTGAGATTAATGCTCCCACAAGCTGGAATGAGTAATCACAATTTAAGGAACGCAATTAATCAGTTCAACAAGGGTTGTTGAAATAATGAAATTGATGAAACTATTGTTAATCACTTCTCTGTCCTCACTGCTGGAGCAGAAATGTTTCAAAGTTCTTGGAATGTCAGTAGTAAACTTAGGGAACAGTCTTCAAGGGAAAAATGGAAAAGTATAGCTTCTGTATATAGTTTTCTATTGTATGGAATATGAACTGCATGCAATATTATTTTAGATATGTCCAGATTGGTGGGAAAAAAACAGTAATTGCGCCTTCACTCTTAGAAATAAAGGTTCCTAAAGGGTTTTCCAGGGTTCAAGGGTTTTTCAAGGGTTCTTTGTAAGACAGACAATATTTGCAACAACAATAGACTATGTCTGTTACTGAAACTATTAATTAGCGGAATGACACATAAATGATCTCTTTATTGTATTATTTAGGGTGAAATGATGAATAAACATATCCCTGCTGATTATTAAGACATTATCTAACTTCTCTAGTTTTCCAGTGCCGTTATATAATGAAGGCTTACATGCTTCTCTGAGGCAAAATAAAATGTTCAGCCATCATGGGTTTATGAAGCACTTAGGGTTAACACAATAGGTTAACATCAAAATCTCTTCAAGCTAAAACATTTAATCATTTCACTAATTATCAATACAAGGCTATCACTCAACAGCACAAAGTCCAAAAACACAAGACAAAAAGAGTTTCTTGTCAGATCCTTACAAAAGATCCCATATAATGGTTGCATTACGAGTCTCTGGGATCAAAGTCAAAAACTTTGTATGGCCAGCCATCCACCTAAACCTCCTTCCTAACAGAACATTGTTTGTCAGTGTCTTCCGAAACCGTCTCAAAATTAAACTGTTTTCTGCAATGACGGCGTTATGGTTAACCTTTTGGACCCTAAGCCTTTTTTTAGGCCTTTTCTCGAAAATTGTAACCCATACAAAAGAGACTACAATTCTGTAACTACAAGGTCTATTTTAAAAATGTTGATGCTTGAATAACACTAGGGATTGTGAGATTTGATGAGATGAGTAAATATTGTGTATATGTTACTGGTTAATAGTAGCTGAAGACTGAACACAGCAAACAGGGAAAATTCCCAAGTTCGTCTGAAGAAAAAGCACTGTAATTTATTAAATAAGGCCCTGGCTAGCCTAAAAACATTCCCAATTCATAGCACAAAGGGTGCAGGAACCTCACAAAAAGATTTGGTGTAAATAAAGTGAAGCAAACCCCAATTATAGGTGTTTATCTTAAAAAAAACATGCGAAATTCTCATTTTATATACTTTATAATTATATATTTCACTTTATTTGTCACTCATATTGTACAATCTATCCTAACAGAGCTGTTTGGCATCATTTTGGCATAATTCTGACCCATTCTGACCCATTTTGACCCATTTTGACCCATTTTGACGTGTCATATCTCTCCTGGATGTCTCTGTCTGTTTGTCTGGAGCCCTTGCTCAGCCTGTGGTTGGTGGATCTTGTCATGTGACATCTCATTAGATCCAGGTGCTCAAAACGAACACACTCGTGTGTTTCATGAAGTGATTGACAGAAGTTTGAGCCAATAAAACTCCAAAACCGTGCAGCGGTCAGCCCCCAAGCCCCAAGCCCCTGTATGATTCGCCGCCGGCATTCTGACCACCATTTTGGCTCAGATGAATGGAGAAACTCCATTTTAAGTTCCAGACGTACCTACTGAGCAGACGAACACATTACTAATAAGGAATAATTGCGGATTTCACCGTTTTGGCCCTCAAAACCGTCTCAAGGTATGATACAGTTATAATATTTTCGCAGTGTGGGAGTTGTGCTTTCTGTGGCTTGTTGGCTGTAACTCCTGAACGCTTTGACGGAGAGTAATTTGGAAGCTACCGTTGAACTCTGTGTGGAATGCTAATGTTGTTAGCGGTGTGATTTGCCGGGTAAGATGCTATGCCCGAGATTCACGAAGCATTCTCTGAGTTGTTGTCTTGCCGGCTGTGGCGATATTGTGGCGAATCTTCTTAGTTAGTTAGTAGAATAGTTTATAATGGTGTTTGTAGTGTGTAAAATGGTTAACGTGATTACATTAAGGAGACTTTTTTCGATAAAAAAAAAAAAAAAAAAATGTAATGTCTTTTTTTAATGTCTTTAAGAACTTTAATTTCTACGACGCTCTCTTCGATTAAAAATCGCGTAAACCCCAAATGGGGCTCGCTCGGGTCCAAGAGGTTAAGATTTGGTTAGGTTTAGGGACAGATGAGGTCTGGGTTAAAATAACTTTGTTAAAATGAAGGTTAGGGTGCTTGCATTGTTTTGGATACAGTCACATCATTGTTAAGGTAAGGGAAAGACCACAGTTCAAAGGTCAAAGGTGCAAAGGTCTCAATACTAATCACCACAAGAGGGCTTTGTCAGGCATTTATTTGAAGCTACCAATGCTATTATTTTTCTGGTGAACACAGTCTCAAAGTACGCATAATTGGATACGTTAATGACTCACTTAGATTGTAAGATCATACAATAGACTCACCACGGAGGATTTTTTAACACATTCTCAACCCATTGTGTCAAATACCCAAGCTAGGTCAGTGCTCCGAAGCTTCCAACTATGACGCTCTAGGTACCAATCTAGCATCAGTGTTTGACGCGTCCGGGACAGCGTTTCAATAAACTCTGCAAATACATAGTGTGTTTTCACAATAAACTTCTGTCTCCACAGGAAGTAAGGTTTAGGCAACAAAACCACTAGGGTTTAGGGAAACAGCGTTGATGACGTTAACTTCACTGACTAACGAGTGACAAACAAGTCACGTGACTAAATGTCAATGTTTACTTTTAGTTTGACACGGGACACAAGAATTTCAATCATCACACAACTATCTAATATTAATATATTTTTTAATATACAATAAGTAAACCAGGCGACAACCTTCGGTTCTGAAAAGTATATCCAGTGCCTTCTTTTTAATGGCCAGTAGGGGGGGACTCTTGTTGCAAAAATAGTCTATGAGAAAATGAAAAAGGAAACATAACTAGAATCAATGGGAAGAAATATATTTTTTTGAAATCATGGTTATTGATTATTATTGAGCTGAATACAGTGAATATACCACAACTTAGGAAGAGCTTGGTTTATTCTCTGAAACGGTGTTAAAGTAAAGGAAATCGAAATCCTGGAACCGTGCCCGATCGCATCTGTGTTAAGCCTTACAGTTCACTCTCATTTATCAATTCACACTTCATGCTACTCTTGTGACCCAGAACTGTCCAATCATTAACTGGGCATTGAAATGTCTTTTCAAAGCTGGGAACCAAGAGTAATCATTGTGTCAAACAGATGTACAGCCTTAAGCTGTTCAATAACATTTTTTTTTTTAAATGTGGGAAAGCTAAGCATTTAGTCTTAATGTTTACACCCTTAGGAGCCTTCCATTATTATGGCGCTCTTAGTTTACCCCAGCTTGCAAAGACTTGTCATGGGTACTGTCAATGTAGCCCTCACATAAACACTAGAAATGACAAGTTTAAAAGTGACGTTTACCTTTTACACTATGAATATGCCGAACAAAGAAGGTGGTACTGTACAACTGCAATTAAATCCTCTTCTGGTTAAATTGTCTCATATAGCCAACAGCAAATTGTCATTTTATTGCACATCGATGGCACAAAGACTGTGAGAAGTAATATGCTTGTGAGAAATGTTCAATATTTGCAAATTAAATTATTATTTTTCTTTAACACAACATTGTCCTGTTCAGATAACCAACAGGACTTCCCAAATTAATAATAGCACTTCCCAAATAGTAAGTAGCTTTAATAATCTGGAAAAATATTGTTTTTCTTTAGCAATGATGAAAAACAGATATTTAGATATGACCATGTAAAACAAGTTGACTGACTCGGAAAGGTAAAATGTTGGATATACATATACATTTGTAACTCTTTTTAGTGTGAAAGATTTGAGTGTGAAAGATTTTATGAACTAAAACCACTCCAAACATCAATGTCAACTAAATATTTTCCCGCAGCTGTCACCAATAGCCATTTTAGGAATTAATAATGACAGATAAATCTAAAAATAACAAGAAAAAAATGTATGCTGACTGAGAATGATCTGTGTAATTTCCAAGATGGGGAAAAAGTTAACACACATGCTGAGTGGGAAGAATAAGAAAACCTTTCTCTTGTGGGCAGCAAGTCTCAGGCAGCAAGTTTGACTATTTATTATTATCGTGTCAGGATTGTTTTACACCTACGCTATGATGGCACCAGTAATTCGTGGCTATGATGAGCTACACTTCAGTAGAATCAATTCCTCATTACTGTGGTCAACCTGATATGTTGATATAAAATTGTCTGCAGTGTTATCGTATTAAATATAATGGTATTTTTAATCACCGCCAAACCTGTTTTGTGATGACATTGCAAGAGGCTACAAAAAAAAAGTACCTCTTGTGTAAACCAGAAAGGACTCATTGGTAAACCCTTTTTCATTACTCGTAATACCAGAAGTTCTAACGTAATACCAGGCAACATACGGTTACGGTTAAGAATGACTTACTAGTTTTTAGCCAGAACTTTTCAATTTGTGCATGCCTACACTATTTGCTCTCATTACAGAAGCTGTTACAGTGTGTTCTGGACACCTGTTTCACAGCAGACATGTTTGACTTGTCACAGCAGGAAAAACACAGGTGTTACTGATGAATCTAATGATGTCCCCGTGTCCCGGGACCCCTTAAACCTGCACAGCAAAATGGACTGCAGCCATGATTAATGTCATTAATTACACATGTGCTTGTCCTGCTATGACATGTCGAAAGATCTAGTGTGCATGCTGGTGCATGGCTTGCTGGGACACTTACTAGAACTGAGACATCATTAATGTAGATTACAATTGTGTGTTTGCTGGAATGACAAGATACAATGTCTGCTATAAAAATGGTCTATTGGATGCCTGTGAAACAAATTTCCTCTGGTAGAGCAGCCTCATGGAGCTGAAATTATTGTTATATTTTTAATAAGCTGACCACTAGTTGTCACTTTAGTGTAACATTGAAGGTCCTGCACCCACACCTAGGTTTTTTCAATTATTGTGGCTAATTAGACCTCTGCTTTGGTTGAGGTAGATTATTTCATTACTTCATTACTTTCTGTAATGAAAGACCGGGCAGCAGTTATTAACTGATAAAAACATTAAGCTAAGTAATAGGTTTCATTGTTAAGTTATGTCACTAAAACCTATTGGTAGTTTAACTTGCTTGTCCTCTATTACAGGTCCCTAAAGTAACTATTCATGTCACAGACCCCACACATATTTTCCTGTGTAAGCTTCTTGCAGTGCTTTCTTTTAGGCTATTTGGTTTTGTGTTCTGGTTTTGCGACGCATTGAGCTCACAGGGTCACTGTAAATATGCCCACAGGCAGAATGTAGACTGCCTGCGGATCAGATGACATGTCAGCATGGCACCAATAGCCATTTGATTTACAAACAGTAAACCATACAAGCTCAGCAAACATTAACCTGAACACCAGAAAGTACAGCGATACAGCAGGTATCACTCTGGACAGATACAGCTCTGAAATGCTCCTATAAATCTGATACTAATACATATTGTGAAAACAGTCTAAGTGCTGAAGGCTTCATGCACAATATAAAACCCCACACAAACTCTAAAGGCAATTAAGCTATAGATGGTCTCCCAAGCTGTTAGAATTAAAATAACTCCCCTCTCTGCTCCATTTACTATCAGCCACAAGATGTAGGCACTGGTGGGAGGACCCGGCATGAAGGAGAGAGAGTAGGCAACAGCAAAGAAGTACTTGGTGGGTCGCATGTAATGCTTCAGGAATGTTTCTGAGTGGGAGAAAGTTGGGCTGTTGCCTGAAGAGATGCTCATTTCAGCAGCCATTAAAATGTTCCTCAGGTTCTGTGATCTCAGATTTACAGGGCTCCTGGAGGCTAGATAGAGCGAGAGAACTCAACAGTCAGGATTCCCAGAGGCAAGACAAAACACAGAAAACAGGGTAATTAGATGAATCCCATTAGCTGAGGATGTGTAACACTTAATGGCTAGAAAATCATTATTAACCGTTGTAACTGTTAGCATATTACAGAGATATATCAGAGCTGTTATCTTTTCATATTGGATTGTTTTTCATTTGTCTTGTCTGCTGGCGTCCAGTTCAACTTTAATCAATTATTAGTAATGCTAGGGAAATCGGAAAATTCGGGAAATTGGGAGTCTCTTTTGAATTTGAATTAAATGACAAGGAATATGATGCATATTTTTTGTCACCTTTAAATTATTGATGTCAGAATAAAGATGCAGGTTGAACTTTTAAGATTCTAGAACTTAAAATTAATAAACATAGCACAAAATGTAAGGAACTTTGTGTTTGGTAGATTATTTCTTTGTTGTAACAATGCTTCTTGGCAATAAATCTTATACCGTTGGAAAGCCTGTTTATTTACCTTAAATGGTGCCACATTTGAATGAACATGCATTTGTGGGATGAGCAGCAGAGCTGAGTATGTGGGTTGCGCCCATGAAAGATTTGCCAAATCTTCTCTGGAATTATAACTTTACATTTTTTAACTGTTACTTGCCATTCTAAAATTGTAACTTATTGTTCTAATATTGCAACTTATAGTCCTAGAACTGCAAATGGACATTATAAAACTGTAAGCATTACAGAATTGTTACTTGGCATTCTCGAATTTTAACTTAACATTAAAAAATTGTAACCCATCATTCTTGAACTGCAAGCTCCCATTTCTAACTTAACCATCCATAACTATACCTTTCCTTTGTAAAAATATAACTTGATAGTCTAAAACAGTAATTCTATATTCTAGAATTACAATTTAACATTCTAATATTGTAAGTTAAAATTCTGTGACTTAACATTTGTAAATGGTAGCTTGAATTGCATGCTTACATTCAAGAACTGTAACATCACATTTCAGAATTGTAATTTAAGGCTCTAAAATTGTAACTTAAAATCGTAGAAATGCTATTTAACATTTTTAAACTGTAACTTAGCTTTCTGGAACTGTAAACTAACAGTCTAAAATGATAACTAAGCATTCTATAACTGCAACTGAACATTCTAAAATTGTAACTTAACTTTCTAGAACTGTAATAAAATATTAATATATTAATAAAATAAAAAAGCAAAATTCCGCATGCGTCATATAGTGTGAAAACGCCTGCAGTTGTTACAGAAGTTCTCTGTCTCTGGAGTGCTCTTCAGTATACAATCATGTGACATTGATGTACTCTGTATGAGGAAGAACTACATAGAGCAACTTCAGTTTTGGCAAGTGAGGACACTTCACCTCTCATGAGCTCCCCTTGAGGTCTCAGGAGAACCACAAACATTCAAGGGCTTTTTTCTGTTTGCATTCACAACACTAATTGGAACACTGAAGTGAGGCAGCACAAATCTCCAGCTGTGAGATTGGCAAGCGACCAGTTTGCTACATTCCATAAGCTCTCTTTGCATTTTTAGTAATATCTGAAGGAATAAGCAACTTGGTTACATGCCACATTAATATTAAAACAAGCCAAATAGCCTAGTACAAAAGTACCTGTTGCTCTTTCAGTTTGAATCAGCTTCTTCGACTAAGTGGGTGTGCTCTGTAATACTGGGTTAGACTTTGTGCTAATGTTACTAGGTTAGCTGTTTTATTACTGGGCTACGAATGAGCAGCAGCTTCTGCTCGTTCTTTGGCTCGGTGGATGTGTGTTCATGAACGAGGTAACTTCTGGACTTCATTGTGTTTTTCTGTTGTTTACATGGCTAACACATTTCTTTGAAAATGCGGTTGAAGTTGAGTTCGAAAATGGGTGTAGCCCAAGCAAGAGTGGCGAAGGGGCCATCAGCCTCTACTTTATGCCCCTGTCCCGATTTGGCATCACGAAACTAAATAGGTGTGTAGTTGAGAACAAAAAGATGGCCGAGTTTAAAGTTGAAATGACACTGCACAACAGCAATTTCAATCCATTTAAATATGCTCATGACATGACTTCAGTGGGTCTTATGATGTCTTTGATTCTTTTTCTCAAGTTTCCAAGTGAACGCAACGGTGTCAGTCCAGCTCATTGTTTTTCTGGTATGGGCACTTGGCTTTAGTAAACTGCAACAAGCTGATCAGGATTGTTAAAACAGCAGGGAAGATAGTAGGCCGCTAACAAAAGAAAAGATCTGCAAGTAACTTAATGAGGAGTATCCTGGCCAAAACGTTTCTTTCACCTGTTCTTGAGTCATAAACACAGGAGATAAAATAATTTAGATCAAACTTAGAAAATAGATTACCAGAAAAAAAAAAAGAATTCTCACTTGCCTCTCAGGGCTTCTGTACAAAAGAAACCTTGCGGTGAAAAAAAATAAAACAATCCACAGATCAGTCCCATTTTCTTCCGTCTGAGCATTATATATCTTTTATAGTCCAAAGACTCTTGCTGCAACATATTTGTGTCATTTCATTTTATCAGAGGACAGCTTTTTTCTACTGTGTTAGTCATGTTTGTGATTAAAGTTTCATATAATTTCAGACTCAATTCATTTGCTGATCACATCAAACTTGATTTTCACTTGATAGTTTTATGTACATAGTTTAGTTTTCAGAGTTGTGATTTTTGATACCTAATTTTCAGATTCAGCATTTATAACATACATAGATACAGTATAACTATACAGCCATATAACATCAAACATGAGTTTAGCACTACAATTTGACAAAAAAACTAACTTAATTGGTGACCCACTCAGCTTCCCTGTTGGTCCCTGTAACTCCCTACATTGAACACCTATCAACATCACTAGGTCATCATGAATCATTGAATCATGTGTTTGCTTACAGAGAATCACCTATTTTCTTTTTGTGACAAACCTGTCCATGTAGGCCTACATCACATGTTGCTTTTGACAAATCTTGCTGACCTGAATCTTAATAGCCTTGCTAATCAAAGTAAAAGCAATCTTGATTATTGTTCCACATGAATCAGCTTATTACCGTAAATCCCCCCAATGCCCCCCACGGGATAACGATGACTTTGTCTATTACATTTTTTGGGGTGTGTTCATAAATACTTAGTTATCTCTGATGCAAGCACTGCCTTTATGAAACTGTGCAGTTCATCTTCACCTTTTAGTGTTTATAGTTATGTTTAAAATGAAGGATGCTGAAACCTTTGACCAACAGCATTTCCTCAGATAAAGTCACTTCTGTACGAACTACACATTGCAGTGCAGCACATTGATCCTTGAGAACAGGTATGAACTGTTCAAGAGTTTTTCTTCTGCTTTGCACAATTTGCAATGTTCTTATTAACAGATTCAGAGGAACATCGCAGAGAAAGTGTGCCACCTGTCAGACGATATGTTTGTCGCGCTCACTTATCTGTTTCTTCCTTTGTGCCTCTGTGCTTCTCCACCCTTCCAAAGCACAACAGCAGAATTACCCCTTTCATCTTCGCAACCTAACATCTCCCGAAAGCACACATTTTGTTCGATAGACATTATTTACAGTTATTGTATTAGAAATGTAATGTCAAATATGTATTTGTGTATTTCCCGAAGTTGCGCTACGCCTTTGAATTGCTGAGGTTGTCATCCGAAGGTGACAGTTAACTGGCTCGGTACTTTTTATCTGCAGGTGAGGCATCAGGGACTCTAGTCAGATACAGCGCACATACAGACACACATGCACACACACACACACAGGTACACACACACACACAGGCACAGACACACACACATTTGCGCCGATTGCTTCGCAACAGCGAATGCTGTAGGGAGGAGAGAAACTGTCTGATTGCTTAATTCTTTTTATCAGAGACATTTTAGACGGAGAGAAAGCACGAGAAGAGACGAGGCTGTCATCTCTCCTCTGCCGGTGACGGGATATAAATAACAAGTAGGTTCTTTTAAAAGTTGAGATGAAAAACATATGCTTTGTTTCCAGTGCGTGGCTGTGACGCGCCTTTGAAACCTGAAGCCGGGAGAAGACACTCCTTCATGTCTCCCTCAGTAAGCCAGAGAATAACGAACAAGAAGAAGGATCCTCTGAAATGCCTGACCTAATATTTGACAGATAGTCAAGACATTATGTATCCAGGGACCAAAAAGCAGATTTAAGGAATAGACTCGCTCATATTGTATTTTATTGTAAAATGTTATGAGGTTGCTGTGTCTGAACTACAACTTCCAAAGGCGAACCATTTCCATACTTCTATTATTATTATTAGAGGAAATTCCAGGACATAATCATTTATCCTGATGTGTAACTGTTTGAAACCTTTTTAAAGATGAAAATTACATTTTGACATAGTGGAAAATGTCATGCATAGGCCTAATGAAAGGCGCCCATCAATGCTCATGACATTTCAACATGGGGAACATTAATACTTCACAGGTGATAGGTATTCCAAGTGTTTATCATAGTTATGACGTATTATGCTCTGATGTCCCCAGAGGCTGACTGACTACCTATATGGTACTTCCTATCCCAACACCCATTGTGGCTGTGACGATCTGTCAAAAGTAGGGGGAACCCTCTCAAAATAAAGAGCCGGTGGAGGACATAATGAGGCTTTATATTCATGAGATCCACCAGAGTTTTTCTTATCATACTCCCTGTTGTGTAATTGACTAATCAACACCATCCAAAGTACACAGTCTTTGTTCTCCGGCTGATGCATTGTGATGGGTTCAAAGGCATGGAAAACAGAGATCGTTGCGAGCGAGGGGAGCACACATGTGAGCGGGCGCGCGAGCGGGCGCGCGTCTGTCTGTGCGCGCAATTGCGTGTGTGTGTCAGGAGACCAATTACGTTTCCGAGCTGTGCTTCAAATGAGGCACACGGAAACCACTGGCCTTCTCTTGGTTTTGCCTCCTGCAGAAAACGAGAGAGCAAACCGTATAGCTATATGCACACATGCAAGCACACACATACACAAACACAAACACAAACACACACACACACACACACACACACACACACACACACACACACACACACACAAACGTGCCTTTTGTCTGTTCACATTGGCGGGCACCATGCCGAGTTACGTAAGATCTTCTCCCCACGATGGTAGCTGCTTTGCCTAGCAGGTGAGGATGTAACAAAAATATTGATTTTGGACAAACAAAATAGATGCGGACTCACTGACTGGGCGAGTAAACACAATACAAAGAACAAAAAACAACATTGATTTCGAACAAACAAATAGCCGCCGACTGACTGACACGGGCGCAACTTGGGAGTAAACAACACGGCCTGATTCAAATTTGAAACGGGAGGGGGAGTATCTCCGGAGTTTGTCATGTGTCGATTTAGATTTGCTGACTAATCTTCCCTCCATCGGGCGTTTGAAAGTGCTCCGACTCTCAGTGGAGGTAATCTGAGAAAGCCCCAGCTATCAGAGCACATGAAAACGCATAAATATACATGCTGTTGGATCATAACCCAACAGTGCATCCATGCATCCATTAATCCTTGGTAGTGAGTAATCCCAGTGTGTTTATTTACGAGGGCTAATCTCCCTCTGCTGAGGGACCGAGGACGAGGCCCCCACTCACTCGCAGGTAAGCCTCATTCCCATACCTCGGCCATAACCGCTAATCCCACTTCCAGATACAGAGGAGAAGAGCTGGAGAGAGAGAGAGAGAGAGAGGCAGCTTAATGTGCTGTTGTGTCAGTGTGTTTGGCAAATAGACGCCACATTAAATCCACAAACTAATGGTTGCTGACTCATTTCCGTGACCTGCAGGTCAGGAGCCGGGTGTTATTCACCTCTAAACGTGCGTACTGTAGCTTGTTTGACCAAAACACTAGTTTGTTTGCTTCTAAATCTAATATATATTTTATAAAACACACTGTACGTGAAAAGCTATTAGTTTCCATGTTTTTGTGTATGTGATCGCAGTTCAGTCAGCAGTAGGATCTCGCTGTCGAAGAAAGTGACGGATTTGCTTACCCCGATCAGATAATACGGCCTAAACCTTAATCCAAAAGCACACTTTCCGAATCTAAAATGATGACGCATCTGCTCACACATTCAATTGTTTTGGAATTCAAGCAGTCGTTTCCCGTGAAAGTCAGTTAATGATGCATTTGAATTGAGTGAAAAATAATGTTGATGTCGCAGTTCGCAGTTCCAACAGTATCTAAAATTCCACGCCTTCCAACTGAATGATTGTTTACTTGGATTTAGTTGAGATCTATTTTGTTTTCAGGATTTTTTGTGTTTTGTTTGTTTGTTTGTTTTGTTTTTGCATTTCCATGGCAATGCAAGCCTGCTGTGAGCTGTCGGCCATTAATTGTGTTCCACGAGTCATGGACACGATGGATGGTCTGTGCTCGTCCAACTGCAAGTTTGCATGTCAGTAATGGTTAGTTTGTTGTCCAATCGCACACTTGCATGCAACTTGTAGCGCACAAAGTGCCTCGTCTAATCACGTGCTTTAGTGCAAAGAAATCCCAATGACGTAAAATCACTATTTACCTGTCATTGACCCGTTCACTCACACACAGACACACACAGTCACAGTGAGCCACCAAAACTCAATGATTGTATTTACTTGAGTTTAGTTTTCAAGGTTTTTTAGTGTCTGTCTTTTCGTTTTTATTTCCATGGCGATGCAACTCTGCTGTGGGCTGTTGGCCATAAATTGTATATACATATATATCAGTACAGCCCTGAGACTGTACTGTATATAATGTTTGGGTTTATTCACATTTTCTTTTTTTTCTCAGTCATTAATTTCCGATGCGAGGGTCCAAGGACAGAGGATGTTGTGTGCCCTAAGGCTTCTGAGGCAATTTTGTGATTTGTGATATTGGGCTATACAAAAAAAAAGATTACAATTGAATGTTTGCCCGTACTCGTTCAGCATATCCTCGTTTTTAGCTGTACGTCTATTTCCATCCTCCTGAACATTGCTCCTAGAACTGAAACTGGAAGTGAAAACCACTCGAATCTCTTGCACGGTGAATAAAAAGGCTTCTGATACTCCAGTAAAACGCACAAAAAAGTGTCCGTAGTTGTGCATGTGTGTTCATGATATGACTATCCTAGAGCAAAACAAATCTCCTTTTGGGATGATAACTCATAATGATATGTTTAAGTTGACGGCAGACAGTGGCTGGGTCTATGTTTGTACATATGGTAGCTTACAGTATAGCCCTGAGACCGGATGGATTGGTGTGTGTGTGTGTGTGTTTAGGCTAGTCTTGCTGACTCTAGAGGCCCTGAGGTCATTGACCTATTTCTGCCTGTGAGTAGCTTTTTCATCACAGGCAGACACCAGCCAAGCCACCTGGATGGTGTGTGTGCATGCTTGCGTGCGTGTCTGAGAAGAAGCACCCTGTCTCTCTCGGGTATTACTGTACAGCTCTGTTTGGTGCTTGCTGATGGGATTGCACACTCACTCCCTCCTCCTGTCTCCTTCCACCACTCTCCATCTTTTCATTGAGCAGCGTTTTCCCACCACTCACACACGCGCGCACACACACGTTCCTTTCTAAATCTCTCTCAGGTGTACTCCCGCTGCCATGTCCAGTGCTGAGTGTTGCTGGATCTGCGTTCACAGCGGGAAATGCGCACTCACACTACACACAAACACCACACACACACACACACACACACACACCAACACACCAACACAGATCCTGTAACACTAAATGTGTTCGCAGCGGGGTGAACCCGATTCGAACAGCTCGCGAGAAAGTCTAATGATTGATGATAAGACCGGAATATCCGCAGCCACAGCAAAATCACACAAACAGGTTATCTGGGACCTCCAGGCGCTCAGCTGCTTTCGCACGAGAGAGAAGAAGAGGGCTCGGGATCATTAGTGCACGCACACACACACACACACACACACACACACACACACACACACACACAGAGAGAGAGAGAGGTCTGTAACGCCCCCCCCCCCCCCTTCAAACCCACTTCAACATGCATGTACCAACAGACCTTGGCACAGAATTAAAGCACAAGTGCCCGCACATGCCGGCAGATTGTCATGCGCACAGACTGACTCGCGCTCTGCTGTCGCCTCTTTTTATCCACCCCCCCCCCCCCCCCCCCTGTACTTTGAGACAACTTTTCTGCTGAACTGCTGAGGAGGCAGAGCAGGTAAGCAGGCACATCAGCAGCGGGGCAGAGGTGCTGTTAGTCTGATGAGCAGTAAAGCTGTCTGGGACACCAGAATAGCTACGAGGAGCCGCATTTTGCTCTCATGTTGTACCAACCCCCCCCCCCCCCCCCCCCCCCCCCACACACACACACACACACACACACACACACACTCCCCAGTCTCGCATCGCTCCCCTTTTTATATGCTATTCAACGCCTCCAGTGTACGCAGTTCGTCCTTGCAAAAGCACGCAGCGTGCTAGTAGGTGATGATGTCGAAGATCTCACTGAATGTCACACATCGTCCGCAGCGTTTGGAGCTGTCAGGACTGTATTTGTTGTTGTGTTAAAGCAGGACGGAGGTGTTGCTCCTGTACCAACAGTGTGATTGGAGTCTTTCCCACTGACGTAAGCCGGTGAGGAGTATTCTCATACAGAGCGGTGATGTAATGGACTGTGAAGGTACTAGTCAGGCTCTTTCTTCGTGTTCCCTCCTCCTCTCTGTCTCACCGCTTCTCCCTCCCTCCCTGTTCCCATCTCAACATCGTTTCTGGGTTTTTTTTCGTCTCGGCGAGCTACTCCTCTGGGAGTGCTGAATTGAGACCCAACAGCTCCCTCTCTCGGTCATAAAAGGAAACTGCATCCAGAGATGGAGCAGCACGCTTCCCCCCCACTGTTCTCCAGCTCCTCCATCATCTCCACTCATCTCCTTCCACCCGCCCTCCTCCCTCTTTCCCCTTCATTCGGCCCGGTGCTGTTGCGCAACGACACCCGGGTTGGCCCTCGAATGGTTTTGTCGGATACTTTCTAGACACAGACGGTTCTTTTGTCACGTAAACTGTCAGAAACGTGAAACATTTATTCGACTCAAGTTCCCACTAAGGAGTCCCATACTAGTGCTCCTCCTCCTCTTCTCATCTTTTCCTTGTTCTCTGCCTTCATCAAAGAAGATCCACCAGCTCGGTCGGGGGGGGGGGGGGGACCACGACGACGAAACCCTCCCAGCTCTCTACCCTACTTGACCATCCCAGTGTGAGGAGGGGAAAACATATGCAGACGTAAATGCAATGATAGCAGCACTGTCCCATCTGCACACTTGAAGGCAATAGAAGACACACACACACATACTTTGCATTTCTCCTTTTGAATGACTCCACTATTAAGACCACCGATGTCATCGCCTTTCCAAGAAAACTGCAAAAGCGAAACAGGAGAAGAAACACAGACAAGCGCACACATCCGCAAAAAACAAATGCACACCCACACACAAACACATTGCAACTATATACAGTACTATAAATACACACACACACACACACACGCAGACACACGCACGTACACAAATAGGAAAAGTGCAACGGGGGTTTTGAGAGAGGGGAGCCCACAACATAAATATCCAATTACCAAACACATCAAACGCACAGAGGATGAAATATTGATAACATGGAGACATTTATGTAATCCACAATGGTGCCTTATATAAGTGTTCCATTTTACAAGGAGAAGCTGAAATGTGCAGGGAGGTATTGTTTTCTTTCTTTCTTTTTTTTTTTTTTTTACATCACAGAAAAAAGAAAGAAACTGTTGTATGTTGGCAGACAACAGCGAGAGCATACGAGAGAAGTGGTGGAAAGCAGTTCGAACAAACGGGTTCCCTCTCTGGCTCCCTCACACCAAGTGTTCACATGGAGGAACACATGCAACACAAACACCTATAACTAACATGTAACATGGTTACGGATCAGTCTCTGCAAACATATCCTGAGCATGTTATCGGAACACCAACCACCACAAACGAAAGCAAAATGAGCGCCCACTTCGCCGCTCTATTCTGGTGTTGGATGTACACTTATGAGGGGGAGTGACTGGGATGTTTTATTTGGCAGTTCATACGCGGCTGTCAATCGCTCAGCGATAAAGGCTGCTCCGAGCATATGGAGCTGACGGGGGAGGTTTCGGGCTTCTGTCTGCACTGCTCTGCTTTGAGCTGCGGATCACACAGCTTTTTGCAAAAGGCACAAACAAGCAAGGAAATATGGATTCCCTCTAATTAATTGTAAATTGCCACCGCTTGAAAAGAGGATGCTGAGTGATGTGTGCATGTAGAGTGTGCGTTTTCATGTGTGAGAGGAAATGATTGCGGGGGAAAAAAACAGAGGGGAAGACTGAATAATTCGACTTAACTTTCCTGCCTTATCAACAAGCCACTCTTGGTGGTTTTTCCTTTGAAACTGCTGTTCCCCCACTAAGGCCGAATAAATTAGAACTCTAAATAGGAATAATAATGAGAGCATACATTATTTCTGTTGTTGGTACTGGTTGATGTTGTTGTTGTTTGTGTCGGCAGGAAGGCTCAGATCTCCATATATGCAAAAAAAGGAAAAGGTAACTTCTCTGCATGTTTTATAAGTTTGGAGGATCATTTTAATGGTGACCCAAAAAGATGTCCTAGATATTTGGGGAACATCCTTTTGAAAAATTCCTGAAACTACAGACAGAGAGCACAGAGGAGAAGAAAGAGAGAGAGCGAGAGAAAGAGAAGGAGGACAGACAGAAAAGAGAGTAGAGGGAGAGATGATATGGAATGGAAGTTTATTGTGACTGACATCATTTCAAACATCTCTCTGCTCTATCAAGCATGAACACAGTTCTCGTATGACTACAAAGAACTTTCCTTTATTTTCAAGTGTTTTAAGTTCTTATATTTAAGATTATGGACATACCGTCATTTACAATGCCCATTTAAAGCTGATAGCCCCACCTGCTGGCCTCTGGCAATGACAACCTTCAGTGTCCAATGTAAAGTCAAAAAACAAATCTTACCCAGAATCCAACGTGAGCTTTTACCATTGCCTCGCATTGCACCACTGAGATCAAGTGAGAGAGGTATGAGTATACAAATTGCTTATTCATCTTACCAGCCTGCAATGTTCATGTTTCATAATTGATATTCTTCATTATGAGGGCAAGTGTGCTCCACTTTAAAGTCATCGCTCCCCCGCTCTGTATAGTGCTATGTGTAACCAACAGGAATGGAAACATTACTAGGTTATCATACTCAATTTAAAGTGTTGTTACTTTAAAGACATATCACTCAAGTAAAACTACTTGTGTAAAAATGTACTGAGATAAAAGTGAAGAGTAGGTCAGTTAAAAATGTAGGCCGCAGAATAAATGTCATTAAATATCAACGTACACACTAGTGGACCGACATGGACCAACATCACGCCTTATGTCCAAACCAACAATACATTCCACTTCCACAGAAGGCACTTTGCAGCCAGTGCATACAACTGATCAATTATAATTAATATCAGAATATCAGTTATACTTCTACAACAGCCTTTCTAAGCATTGCCTCACCCAGACCAAGAGACACAACTCAGTCAAGTAAACAAAAATGGGCGACAATGTCAAAAAAAATTAAGAAAAAGGACAGTGTGGCAGGTGCAATAAGCAATATTAAACGACATACCTGTGACTTCTTGTAGAATCAATAGCAGAATGAAACGTCACCAAGGCAAACAACATGGAGGTGTATAAAAAGTATAAAATCCCCAGCCGCTGCAGACACAAACATATTAAAGCAAAAAGAGAGCTGCACACAGAACTACATTGCTAGGCAACGTGGTGATTGTTGAAGTTCTCATCTGGAGAATGTGTTGTTGTTGTGCTCACCCGTCTAAACCTGTCTCGAGCACTGCAAAGTCCTCCTCAATTTGCTCTTGGCTCAACTTCTCTGCTCGTTTATTCTCAAAGCACGCTATCCAGTCCGTTCGGCCCTCACAGAGAAGTCCCTGCTGGAGGATCCACCATGAGCATTTTAGCATTAAGTGTTTTTTCAGGCCTAGCAGTGCAACTGTTAGTGATGCAACATTGTGGGTGTGTTTGATTTGGATCAGTTAGAGTAATTGCCGGGTGGTGCATTAAATCAGTGATTGACTAAGGTTGCTCCAAACTTTTTTTCTTTATGCAGAAGAACAACAATTGTAACCATAACCCACAATGGTGCAATCCTTAATTTTGTTTCATCATTGTGCATTTTTGTACTGTTCACTACAGTTAATGGCCCTTGTGCAACAGTCGACAGTTGTTTCGCACCCCCTAACACTCAGGACGTGACTGTACGCATTGAACATGTATCTTTTCCACAGCAGCAGCTTCTTCTCTGCTGCAGCTCCTGATCTGGCTCGTCTCTTTTTTCTCACAGAGTTTATCATGACTTTTTTATGTAACTTTTGTTTGTTCTTACTAACAAATGCAAATTCAAAATTTTGCAAATTACGACACAGATTTATAAAAAATACTTAAAGTAGACCAAAAACAACTTTGCAGGTGGGCAGTGTCAAAACTGCAGAGGCGATAGCTTTCCTTGCCTGTAGATGGCGCACATTGGCATCTACATCTACAAATCATTACTGCTGCTGTTAAAAAGCTCAATGCTAAAAATGTTGCCATGGATAAAATGACAGATCCTCCTGTAGATGACAAACGCATTTGAACTGCATCAGACAGCAAAATGACAAATGGGGTCATAACTTTTACCAGGGGTGTAACAATACACGTATTTGTATTGAACCGTTCGGTACGAGGCTTACGGCTCGGTACACATTACGAACCAAACAATACATTTGAATAATACTATGGCATTTATGCCAAAGCTTAAATTGTGGGAAATATAATGTTCTCTTGGTGGAGCCACTGCGCTCAACTTGGCAACCCACTCAACGTAACAGACAACAACTGACCCTCCTACCACAGAAGAACAACATTCTACACGCTATGCTAAACTAGCTTACCAGGAAAACCAACAGGAGCACACACGCTACAAACTGTCCCCGCAGCGTTGAGGTAGCTACTCCCTACCGATTCAAACAGGGCTAAAGGTATATTCATAGCCGCGGATATGAGACCTACTCTGGAGTTGAAAACGCAGGCTGTACTAACATGCTTAATGTTATTGAGCCCTGTGACACTACTCCTTCACGAGCCCATTTCACCAGACCATAATTACTGCTTTGTAAAAGAAAACAAAAGCCCAAACAGAGAATCAAATGTCCGAAGCATCCGCTGCTGCTCTGACAACAGACGGCCGGACGTCACGGGCTACACAAAGCTAGCTGACTAATGACACAAATAGGCCCATGTCATTAATCTAGCGTCTCAGAAAGCAACGTCAGTGCAGCGGATCTCTCGCCTCCTCCAAAGATCAGAGAGATTGTGACCTTCTTTCACTGAAGCACCACAGCAGCGCACATGTTAAAGACAAAACAGGAGTTGCTGCAGCTTCCTGTGCACAAATGAATCCATCATTGTTTAAAGTAAAAAAAGAACATACTTTATGATGGCATTGCTGTATTATGCCGTTTGTATTGAACCAAACCGAGAATTATGTGAACTGTAACCCCTAATGTTTACATTTGCACATTTAAGACAATAGTCTTCAACTGTCGTATCACATTATGTCTCATCCACTTGTTCCTCATAATAAATTGAAAGTCGATAGAACGAAAGAATCTTTTCTGTCCAAATCACCAATGGAGCGTCCCCATAAACTGTGTGTAATGGATGTAAATACAAGTGTTCAAAGTGCCTAGATGTGTGATATTTTTCAGTGGTTAGTGTCAGTGAGTTTGGACTGTGGACCAGGCTGGGGTGGAGGTTAGTGTTGGTTACCCCCCCCCACCGCCCTCTTTTCATGGAGAGCACATCTGAAATACCAACAGTGAGATGTGAAATACAGACAGCAACTCCTATGGCCTCACAGCACAGCGCAGGGTCTTGCTCTTCCCCACCCTAATCATAGACCGGCTTCAGAAGCTACACAAACCATGCACCAGCTTTACCGTCGCCACTATTATTTTGGTTTATCAAATTACATGTAACCCCAACACTTAGGGTGCTTTGGGGAAACCCATTACTTAGAGAGAGAGAGAGAGAGAGAGAGAGCGAGAGAGAGAGAGAGAGAGAGCGAGAGAGAAAGTTGCGTTTAAGGGTCGCTGATGGTTTCTGTAGAGAAATATGCAATTGAACCTTTGAGTTTGTTCATACGTATTCCAAACAGAAGAGAAATCATGCAATTCAATACGTTTTCCCCCCCATATTTGTTTAAAAGTTTACAAGCTAACATGCAATTTTGCCTCAGAAATATTTGTGTGTGAAAGTTTAATTCAGTTTTCCATTACTATACAGTGTTTATGCTCGTTAGTGTTTGTGTCTGATTGTACACAGTACATTTGTGTATGTTTGTGTGTGTGTGTGCTTGTGTGTGTTGAGATATTGAGGTAATGAGGGTGAGGTGGCTGCACGTAGTATGTGTATGTAGACAACATACAGTATGCATCATTGTAATAATCCCCCTCTCCAGCCCAGTCACAAGCCAAGTATGGAGTGCTACTGCCTGGTAGCACAAAGCACAATGTGAAGCTCATGTGACTGTATTAACCTTTCAGACCTAATCTCCTGCAGTCACGAATGAGAGAAAGAAAGAGAAAGAGAGAGAGAGATCAGAAAATACAAAAGTTAGATTGATTTCCAAAGAAAACAACAATGTAAGCAGAGAAAAAAACAATTGGCATATGTTTTGTTGCTTCTCTGAAGCCCCCCCAGACTCTGTTTCTATCTATGGTTTGTTTTGAGACAGAGACTCTTGATATACAGAAGCGCAGATTTGCCGCTGAATTGTCAAATAAATCGAATTGAAGCAGAGATCACTGTGCAACACCCCCCGTGGCGTCAAAAGCAACAACGGGACCACAGAGAATAACACTGACATGTTCTCATACCAACACTGAGAGCAAAAAATGTCTCTATTATTTCCGTAGTTAGTTTTATAGCTCGGAACAGTTTTCCTGCTGAGGGGCCAGACAGATAATAAGCTGTTGGGTCTGTAAATCTCATTGGCTCCGTGACACAGGTTTATAGCTTTGTCACGCTGGTCTTTTGGCATGAGAGTCAATGGAGCCTTAGGTCAGGATCAGCTGATTTCATTGAAAGGAAAGTTACATGTTAGCTTCCCAGAGGGTCGACTATTACGCATTATTAAGCCTCCATCATTGTTTCTCACTGACCTAGCAATCAATGAATAGAGCCATTTCTGGGTAAAAAAGCTTGGGACAGTATCATTCCCATACAGTACAAATGCTGTTTAAATAATTTGCATATACTAACTAAGTTGTCTGCTTTCACAGTTTTGTCAAATGACACTAAACAAGACTTAACATCCATGTTAGCTCTGTGAGGCACAGTGATATTTGAGCTTAATGTACAGTAATTTCAACATGCTAACATGCTCACGTGCTGACGATTAGCAGGTGCAATGCTTGCCATGTTCACCTTCTTAATTAAGCGTTTTCGCATGCTAACATTTGCTAAATTAGCGCTGACCACAAAGAGCAGCTGAGGCACATGGGAATGTCAGTTTTGCCAGTGTGTGGTCATAAACAAAAGTACAGTACAAATTAAGTTTTGAGCTGGTGATGAAAAGTTGAAGAGTTCACAAAGTGGTAACAATTCATCCTGAGGGTACATGGATTTGGGTACCAAATTGAATGGCAATCCATCCAGTATGAGTTGAGACCACACATGTCAATCTCACGGCTGCAATAAAGGACCAAAATCAGTGCAGTGACCAAAATCAATTTGGATTCATAGTCTTTCTTTCATAGAGTTTTACGGCAATCCATCCAATAGTTGTTGAGATAGTTCAGTTGGGACCATTGTGGTGGACAAAGAGCCACAAAGCTAGTGTGGCATAACACTAGGCCCTCTGTTAACTCCACTGTATTTAGCACTAAGTTTGTTTGGCTGCTTCACCCCTTTATTACTGAACTCTCAGCTTACAGCATGGATCTGCGTGTTTGCTTGCATTCAAGCAAATATAAATTTCATCATTTTTTCCAATGGAGAAATTTGGGATTGCAAAAACACAGATGGTCAATCTCATACCTGGCTGCGTCCACAGAGACAATTTAAACACTTCAGTCCAAGTGCTTTTTTGTATATGCTTGGGATGTGTCAATGATGCCAACCTGGATATGAGTATAAATAAACTGCCTGCACATAAACTCAGCTGGGGATTTCTCATTGCCTCCGGTAACACACTGTGGCTGCCACTGCACATTCAGAGATAGATCCCAATTAATGTAATACCTACTTCCAATTTCCGTGAATCCCTACACTAACCTTGCTGTCGTGAGACTAAACAGGCAGACGCTAGACATCCATATAAAATAAACATTCTTTGTATTACATAACATGATAGACATGGATGTCTTTGTTAGATAACCTAACAGTTGGAAACCACGTGGCATCACCGTGCCATTCCAACCCTTACTCTGCACTGGTGGCATAGAAGTGTGGTGTATAGTGTAGTAGAAAGAAAGGCCATATAAAGCGATTCATAAAAACACTTGTTAAACACGCACACATAAGGGACGCCATTTCACTAACCCTTACTCAAAACAATGCTACTTTATTGTCAGGTGCATGAACTTTTGCTTTTGCTCTACTTTCTCTAACTCTATGTCAAGCCCTAATGGTAGCATCAGTCACGCCCCAAACTCGCAGCTCATCTATAATTGCTCTTCTAGGGTTCACTATGTGTGTGACATGCCGCCCAAGCTTCACCACAGCCCTTGTAAGGGTCTCGGTAGCATTTAGCACTGAAGTGCTACTTTACCCCCTCCCCCTCCCAACTCCCATAGAGACACCTGGTGGCACGGAGACACCTCGGGGTGGCAACATTTAACATGGCGATGTTCGTTTTTCCACCCTCCCTCCTTTCAACGTCACCCACTAACATTGCCCTCCCTGCCCCGGGCCCAATTTACTCTACACACTCAGTGTACGGTCTTGTGGCGGTGTACACGCTCACACTTGACGTTTGAGCAAGATTGAAGGAATTGAAAGGAAGTAAATAGTGTTCTCCTGGGAGAGACCGTGGATTGTTTTTGGAGTATCATTTTTTTAATGTTTTCTCTGACAACATGGAGTACTGCTTTTTGACAGGATTCCTAGTGGTTTTGTTGATACAACACTGCACGTCTGAAGGTAGGGTGGCATTATACAAATAGTCTTGATTATCTATGTGATGATATGTAACGTGTTTTGTTGAAAATAAATCCAAACCGCAAATTGACTTAATCATTTCCAATAGACTTGCGCCTACACGTGCTGATGACTTTTAACTGACCCTTCTGTCTCCAGTGAATAATTGCATTATCAGCCAATGGTAAGGACACAGAATGTTAAATGAAGGGATTTGCAGTTGGTATGGTGCCACATATGGCATTATAATCAATAATATAACCATAACTATAATCTTTGGACCAGTTCCTTGAGTGGTCAACATTCCCGCATCATCGGTATCAATATAACACACACCCTTGATCACATATTCCAGATTACAGCTGCTACAAAACACCATACATTTTTGATACTATCTCCTCAGATCCGTCTACTTCCATCCAATCCTCGACAGCGGTCACCTTGCAAGATGGCCCAGCCATACACCAGGAACCAGAGCTGCTCCCTGCTGAGGTGGTACCCGCGGTGGGCCCCCCTAGCCTGAAGGAGGTGCAGCAGGCCGTGCAGGAGGCCTCAGAGCAGGTGGAGAGCCGCGGGGCAGAAGAAGTGCTGAAGGATCTGCTGGAGAGGGTGGTGGAGGCAGCTCGGGGGCAAGTGGAAGTAGGAGGTGAAGCAAAAGCAGATGAGGAAGCAGTGCGGGAGGCGGCTGAGGAGGATGCCCTTGAGGCTGATAAAGGAGAGGTGGAAACTGACACAAAGGCAGAGGTGTTGGAGCAGGCAGTGGAGGAGGCGGAGGGCGAAGATATGGGCGCCGTGGGGGGATATAATGGTGTGGAAGAGGAGCAGGAGGTAGCAGTGGTGGATGCATTAGAAGTTGTAGCTGAGGAGGGTGAAGGGGTTGTCGAGGGGGAAGGGGAGGCCGTGACTGGATCTGTGGAGGAGACCACAGCGGGCGTAGAGGCAGAGAGAGTGGAGGTCATCGACGAGTCTCTAGACACCGAAGTCAGTCAGAGGATTGTAGAAGACACTGTGGCTGCGTTAGAAGAGACAGGAGGGTATTTGGAGGTCGGGGAGGCAGGGGCGGAGGACGGCGAGGAGCAGGCTGTGTTGTCGGAAGAAAAAGTAGCAGCTGAAACAGAAACGCAGGAGGTAGAGGAAACCCTGGCTGTAATGGAGGTGGCAGTAGATGGAGAGCCAGAGACCGTGATAGAGTCCGACCCCAGCCTGGCGGTGGTTGGCGTGGAGCAGATAGAGGACGTGTGGGTAGATGAAGGAACTCAGGTTGATGAAATGGACGCCATCGTCCCGCATATTGATAATTTGGAGATAGAGACCACACAGACGGTAGTAGGGGAGCCAGTAGAGGAGATAAACATAGTGAATAATGCCAAAGGACTGGAAGTAGAGGACGAACAAGGCCATTTAGTGGTGGGGGAAGGCGCTGCTGAAGACTTTGGGACAGAAGGTACGGAAGTGGGGGAAGAGAGTGTAATCAAGGGAGAATCAGTGGCCCTGGCGAATGAGGGGGGCGACCACCAACAAGCAGGAGAAGAGGAGCAGATTGCTTTGGAGACCTCACATGGCAGTGAAAAAGAGGATCAAGGTGAGAAATTAGGCCTTGGTGAGGTGGTCTGCGGCTGGCACCATGCCCCGGCTGAATTCACAAACAACCTCAAAACTCCCAACAAATCCAAATCTTCTCGTCGATATTTCTTCCCATTTTATTAATGAGCTCCATATTTCTCACTTTACTTTCAGCACATCCTTATCTAATGACAATATAACATCTTAAATGTTGAATATGTAAAAACCCGTTCATTATTTGGGTCACAAAAACCTAAAACTGCAATGGTATTTGTCTTTAAACATTCAGTTGCATTAGACTCAGCAGCTTTGGTTGAGCCTGCATTGTTTGCATATTAACCTACTTTAAGAGAGGAAAGCTCCTAAACAAAGATTATAAGCCCCTTTTATACACTTTACAATAATATCATTTACCAGCCCGTGTCCTGAAAAACCGAGGCAAAACATTCAACATTAGCTGCTCTGGTTGGATTGGGAAACGACTGATGTTTTGACATGTTTTCAACAAGCTTTTGGTAGAAAGCGCCTGAGAAAATGTTTACTCAGAATATCCTGACACAAACATTAATCATTTATCAGTCGAAACTTCTAAAAAAAATCTCTCAAAGCCCAATGGTTGGTGTGACGCATGCAAAAAGACTGGTATTCTAAATACACATTCAGCACTGTGAAGACATACTTTGAGTAAGCATACAAGTCATGAACCACCTTCCAATCTCGGCTGGAGCACATCTATGCATTATTCTACATTCCATAGGTCCACTCGACAAACCCTAAACCTTGACCTCTCGGCTTCATTTTCATCTGTGTGTCACATACCAAACCCTTCTTATAGAAGTGCTGGTGATCTCTGCCCCAGAGCCGGAGGACGGTGATGAGGCCTCCATGGAGCTGAGCCCCGAGAACCAGGCTCCCACCCCCAGACCATCCCTAGGTGGGGTGGAGCCTGGAGAAAATGCCCTTGGTGAGGAAACACCCAACAATGGCAATGAGATCATCGCCCCAACAGTTGACCTTTCGCCACATGACCCTGTTGAGGCCCAACCTACACTGGATCATTTTGTGAAGGATGTTTTAGCTGAACCCCCTCAGGCAGAAGGGGAGGAACCAGGGGAGGCCAATGAGCTGGTGGAAGATGCAGCCGGAAACAAAGGTAAAATGGAACATGAAAAGATAAAACAACATATATCACAGTTAACTCCCATATTTACTCTTCATTCATTCTTATATCATTATGTCTCAATAAAGGGGAGACTCTCCAGGTCCCCTATGTGGTGAACATATTAACTATTATATATCACCATGAAACTTACTTACATTAAGACAATTATATTTTGTATCACAGGTTTTCTGAAATGTTATGTTTAAATACGCAAATGAGGCATTATCTTATGCTGCCTTTTGTTGAATTCAGGAGAAATCTAGAGACGCAAATAGACAAAGTAGTAAAATAAGCTCTTAAATGTGTATTTCTCAAAAGTTGAACTTTAAAGTAAAAAACAATACATACTGTTCTCTAGTGCAGTTTCCGGACTTGCATATCTGGCTAAAAAATGGGTTTGGGTATACTGTATATTACAGCAGATTTTCTGCAGCTTAAAACTTGGGTAGAGTGGAGAAGATGAAAACAGATCATCATCGTCATTCTGCCAGCGATATATGCAGATGGCCAAGTTGAATTTTCCATTTCAATAAACAGTGGAGCAGGCTGACTACACACTGGCTGGTGGGGAAGACCAGAACGTTGGGACTCTCCTGTCACAATATGTGCTATTTTCTGCCTCACTGAAATGGATGAGAAGTATTTACTTTACACAGTTTCTATGCCCTCTATGCATCAAACAAATGCCCCTTTGAACTGATTTAAAAACAGCTTGTAAAATGACATGTCAATAGAAAGCAGGTTTTTTTCTTCTCTTTTTTTCCTGGAAAACTTGAATGTGATAGTGTAAAACAGATGGAATGTCAGAATACAGCCTCCTTCATGTGCAAAGTGTAGTGTGCATCAGATGTCAAGTTTCCTCCTCGTCTGCCCTCCCTTTTATTGCTCTCCCGTTCTCTCTCTCTCTCTCTGCCTTAATGCATCTGTTTAGAGACAAGTGAGCAGAGCCTGGAGGCATGGAAGATTGGGGCTATTTCTGCTGCAGCCTTCCTCGTTTTGGAGACCGTTATCATCATTATCTATATCCTCAAATGTCGTAACAAAAACAGGTAGGCATCACCGGTTTTCGGGGCACTCAGTCTCAAGGAACACAGACTTAAAAAAGGGATATTTCATAACCTATCATTTTGCTGCTCAACTTCTAGACAGTATTATTTCCTGTAGCTTGCCATCTATCGACATAATGAGCTACTTTATACATCCAAGTGCCTCGTAGGAAATTTGATTTCCATTACAACCCTAATCTAACCGTACTGGCTTAGTCTTTGTAAAACAGACTCTTTTTTACTCTCTTTACTTTTTATGAATGGTTATCAAAATAATACTCAGTCTGCCTTTGCACAAGTGCCGACCATATCCCAGAGCTTCTTCTCTAATCGCCGAAAATAAGCCATCTGATTGCTAGCTGTAGCACCAGCAGCGCTACAATCACAGATGGGACTTACAGCAGGGCTGGTACACGATTGCTTCTGATGTTGCACAAGCTGCAGCTAACATTTTCCCCGCTGATGGATGGTGACATGAGGAGACTGTGCCCAGTACTGGTTCAGTATTTCTCTCGCAAAATAAAAAAAGTGAGAATGGCCTTCCAGTAATATGCTGTACTGGTTTTTTCCACATGGCCAAACACAGCATGCAGTTAATTTGTATACGGGCAACGGTCAACAACAGCAGTAATATCTGAGATTTTTTGTTTGTTTGTGTATGTGTGTGCGTGCAGCACCCCGGCCTTTCAGCGTGCGTGTGAGGAAGGGTGTGTTGAACCGGAGGCAGCTACGGGAGGTGACTGCAGTGACGACACACTTCCTGCAGGCAATGGGGATGCTCAACAGTATGTTAACATCTAACATCTATATTGGTTACATAGATAGAGACATACAGATGGATTATAGATCAAAAGTTCTATACGACATTCAGAACCACTTACACAGAGAAAGACGCCACTGAAACACTTCAACTTGTGTCCACGAAAGTGGTGGTGAATGTAGCAAATACGAATCTCACTGGTCCAAATTCAACGCTAAATAAAAGTTCCTTAGTGGCTTTAATAAAGCAAAGAAAGGACTCATTGTTGGCCTTCACGAGTCTTGATCTAATAATCTCCAAACATTGCTCTGCTAGATTTATTGGGAGCTATAAGTACGCCATGCAGGTCTTTAGTCTGATTTAAGCTATTTCAAGGTTTCATTTGAAGGGCTACATGGTTTACATCTCACTGAGCTCAGAGAGTAGGCCCACGTATTTGCTAGATTCCCCCCTAGAGTCAGATTTTCTGCGACCACCAAACTGACTTCTACAGGATCAGTAGTCACCAACACTAGCCGGATGTCAGGCCTGCCCGTTGCAATCCGACTGAATGCTGTGCACTGACCTGCAATCTTGTGGTTCATAGGAACCACCAGCTGTGTGCTTCTCAGCTGATTCCCTCCTGGCTAAGCTATGCGCTCAGAAGGCTGCTAGCTGGGTCACATGAGAGTGTGAGTCCTGTGAACTGGTTAATACCACTATTATTCCTAATAAGACTAGCAAGGCTCGGATCAATAATAAGCTAAAGGTGTGCGTGCGTGAGGCGCGACCATGTGGAAGTATGGGGGCAAGGATGAAATCTAAAATCTGAAGAGAAATCTTAAGTGTGCATAGCACAGGCGATAACAAAGCAACACTGAATTATTAAACAGTCAACAGGCTCATCTTGAAATGTGTCCTTGTTCAGAAATGTTATAGCAGCAGTGACAATCCAGCTGCCACTGAATGAGGGAATCACTGAAAACACTGCCAACAAACCACAAACGTCACTTTTAGAAAACTATCCGTTACATATTCAGCAGCAGTCTCAAAAATTACGGCACAAAGTGCAGCTCCTTGTACACATCAGAAGCCATTGTATTAATGTATTAATCTATTAGAGTTATGCACAGGCCTAAAACTAAGACCCAAGACTGGCAGATCTTTTAGAGCAGACCTGTCTAAAACTGACTGAACAGACACTTTCAAATTCGATACCCAATCCCGACCCAGGAACAGAAGCTACCGTTTGTTTTCTCCATTACTGACCATTAACTTACCAGGTTAACTTAGCCTCACCGGTCTCTTTCCATCACTTTGGGTGCATAAGCATCGACGAAGACAATTGGTACATAAGGAGACAGAAAAAATTTAACTTTTCTAAATAAAATACATTTAAAAATAACTAAACCCCCTTAATCGGAGCACATAGCTGTACATGACAAACCTGCCCTAACATGAAACAAATAACCCTGTGCTTTGGCGGGACCCGTGAAGTTCGAGAAGGTTGCAGAATTCCATAGAGGTTGTAGGTCAACATCATCATACTGGTTCAAAAACAAAAAGCCATCGTGATTTGTTCATTGGATTTCGGATTGTTGCAGTAAATAAGCAAAAACACGATACTTACACGTTTTGATCAGCTAGATTATCTTCATAAATGAATCTCACTTTTATGATTTTTAACTGTGAATGCAATCAGCAGAAGTAAAAAGCTAACGTTAGGCTAAAATAGAACTACACCACGGTTGCATGAGCGCGAGAAAACAGTGAGGCTGAGAAGGCGGACTGATCGCCGTGACGGCGGCTCAAATTCTTGAGGGGGTATATTTACTGGCATATTTCATATCGTAGAACAAAACGTCAAAACCTCTTCAGCTTGTGTTAACCACAGGCAACTAACCAAAAACCCATTCAGGTCATTCCTGCAGCATTCTATTGTGCACCATGCCAGATTGGAGCAGTAATGAATGACCAAAGGCAGTCTGGGTACCCTTGAGGGTAAATCTACGTGGGCATTTTGAAAACACATGCAGCACATTTAGAACTTCTTGTGTCCAGGACGCTGTCACCTGCAATTAGTCGATAATGTCAACCGATCTATTTATATCTGGGTGTGTCATTACCTCCCAGCGTATCTCCTTCCACCACAGTTTGCAAGCTTCTCCATCTGGTGCGTCATTAAATAAACAGACCCTGCAGTTACAATATTAGCATTTGCTCGCAGCATGTTCAACAGCAGTTCGACGGCCATTATGAAAACACCAAATTAAGTTGTGTTTGTATTTTACTGGTACCCTAAGTACACCATCAGAACGAGCCTGTCTTTGTTCTCGTGTAAAAGCGAAAACAGATGTTGTCCTCATTTGCATCAAGTCGCTTCTATTGCTTGCACTGCGTCGGTGATTATTCCTGGTGTCAAACAGAACTCTCTGCAGTTCACCCAACTGTTAAATGGCTGACATCTGCCCCGTCTGTCCTCTCCACCAGGATAGCAGCACTTGACACATCTGACGCTGCTTCAACCCTGGCCCGAAACAAAGAGCAGAACGAAGAGGAGCGGGCTATAGCCATGTCCAACCTCCCGCCCAGCTCAGCAGAGGAGTCGGCCAGCATTGGACCGGGACCGGACTCCTCGCAAGACCTCAGGACTTCCATTCTCTAGGGGATCCAACCGTTCTATCTGTTCCTACTGTATCTAAATATAAAAAATAAGAAAGCCACTCCGCTAACCCTGCACCCAATCCACCCAATGAATCACCCTTGAATTCTCAAACTGTAACCAACCCAACACAGACGGCCTTAGATTCTAACTGTGATAGCGCCTGTATATTTAACACATTTGCATTTGGTGTTCATGACTGCCTGTGCGAGTGTAAATTGAAAGAAAGCGACACTGTCACACAGTTGGCATGTGTGAGCGAGCGTAAGTAGGAGTGCGCATTAAGCGGGTGAGCACACCTGTGAGAATGAGTGAACAGTAAGAGCATGTTGAAAATACTCTGTGTGCATGCATGTGTGTGTGTGTGTGTGTGTGTGTGTGTGTGTGTGTGTGTGTGTGTGTGTGTGCGTGCGTGTGTGTGTGTGTAAAGGGGATCAAAAGTGTTATGACTCTAGTTTGATTTGAATAAAATTGTTAGGAAATGCTTTTCATACTGACCACATCAGTCAAGCTGTTCAAAAGCTGTTGAAAATGATGTAAAAAGGGGCAGTGGGTATGAGCAATTCCCCTGATTTACCAGCCAACAAGAAAAAAAGGAAAAAGAAATGTCATTATTGACACAATAATTAAAACTTGATGTTTATTCTTCGCAACTCCTAAACTTTGTATCACCGTTTGTGATTTGAACAGTACCAAATAAAAAAAATGAGAATGTTGAACGTGTGCGTGGCTTTTTCTGTAATGTCGGTAAATCAAGCACAACAATTGTGTTATCAGAGGGAACAAGTGACTGATTTGTGTGCGCAAATTATCAAGAACCCCCCCCGCCCAGACACCTAACTGCCTCCACAGATAACCATCACCATGTTGTTGAAAAGGACTCGTTAAAAAGTATGACGGCTGTCTCACAGTCGATTCTTTTATTGCACTGCTTGTGATCATAAGGCCTATGAAAGAATGTTCGAAAAAGCACACGAAGCCTGTGTGTTCATGTGTACTATGTGTGTGCACTTTATTTGTGTGTGTGTGTGTATGGGAGTTCTTACACAAGCTCCTCAGAGGTCTGGTCATGCGCTCAGTAGCTATTTAAGCCAAGAGCGGGGAATGGGCCGACTCTTGGGGGGCAACAGATCTGCAGAAAGAGAGGAGCAGCATGCACAGTCAGAGGTAGGGGAAGCACACAACACTGATGCTTTTGTTTTTTCACATAACGAACTGTAGAATGCGATAGGTTTTAAAACCTAACAGTGTGAACGATTGCTTCTGCAACATTTACAAAACTGGAAGTAAATATGAGACTAATTTACAATTAAGCTGTTGGCAAAGGTTTTAAGGATCTCTGCAAAAGAGATCCTTGAGAGTGTAAAACACTTTTTTTAATTGGTAACTTAACTTCAGTCGTTATCACTGTTTCGTTGAGAAAAAAATGATAGCACCCGCTAAAGCTACTACTCCCTCCATTCATTCATTCCTCATCAACAAGCTTCAAAAGACAAGCAAATCTAACTGCAAAAAAAAAAAAAAAAAGGTTGAAGCAAATTGCCGCTTGCCGTCTGTTGTTGAAAGCATTTCTGAACTTGTAAGAGTTGAAAGCTAATGGCTTTGTGAATTATGAATAATGACTCGAACTGCCTGCAGGGGCGTGTAAGAAGTGAAGTTTCGGAATAATGTTAAGACAATTGGCTTTAACAAGAGAACACAGAGCGGGCGCGTTGTTCTTGAGCTTAATTGAAGTGCATGTCTGCAGTGGATTGACTTTTTCTGTGTGATGGGATAGGCTCCGGCCCCCTTACAACCCGAGATAAGTGGTTTAGAAAAAGATGGATGGATGTAAAACAGCAATTCTCAACATGTAAAAAAGTGTCTACTCCATCTTTGTGTTTCTGAAATTCCTAACCCACTTTATCTTAACTTTATTCTCCCTATCTAACTCACCTCGTGCACCTAAAATACGTCCTCTTTTCCTCTGGATTTTGGGTAGCATGTGGAGAGCGGTTCTTCTGCTGGCGACCCTGTGCGTCACCCTAACGCAGGCCCAGTTCCCCCGGGAGTGCGTCACCCCCGCGGGGCTGCAGAGCGGCCAGTGTTGCCCGTCCCCCTCGGGGGAGGCGGGGGACGAGTGTGGCTCCAGCACAGGGAGAGGGCAGTGTGTGGCCATCGCGGCAGACAACCGGCGCCACGGGCCCCAGTACCCTTACGCTGGGCGCGACGACCGAGAGAGGTGGCCCTTGAGATTTTTCAACCGCACCTGCCAGTGCAACGGGAATTTCAGTGGCTACAACTGCGGGCAGTGTCGACACGGGCTGACTGGACCAAACTGTGATCAGAGGATCTCTGTGGGTAAGAGAAAGGATGTCTGGACCTTTATATATAGGGAAATACGGTTAAGAGAACGTGGGCAGCATTTATTGTAATAGGAAAAGCAGTGTGTTTATTTTTAATAACAATTTTCTCTCCTCCTCTCTTCCCTCGTTCCTCCCACACCTCAACAACCCCTTATTCTCTCTCTCTCTCTCTCTCTCTTCCTGCCCTCCTGTCTCCCTCCACCCCCTCCAGTCAGGAGGAATATCATGCAGATGAGCACAGCCGAGAAGCAGGCCTTTGTGAACGCTTTGGACAGAGCTAAGAGGACGGTCCATCCTGACCTGGTCATCTGCACACGGCGGTACAACACAGAAGCATATATATATATATATATATTTATATTGCGTTATTACAATCATTCTGTATGGACTTGGGAGTATTTTCAAATTGGTTTTATGGTAATTGAAAGGGAGATTGATCGCTATTCAGCCAGTCTTTGTATCACCACTGTGGAAGAGACAGCCGAGCTTCGCCCATAGACCTGCAGGCTCAGTCTAGCTGAGTTTGGCAGTTGAAAGCCCCAGTAATACAGCTATGGGTGACCCCATGCTGTGTTTTGAAAGTTATCAGTGAAATCATGAAATTTCTTGTGGCGGCTTTCTGCCTAAGCAGCAGGTGGAAGTGCAAATTATCAGTTTAGGCTGGACTAAAGGGGTTTATAATCTTCCAAGTAGCAATGCATAATTCTGTGAATGACCTCCTTCCAAGTCAGTTGAGGATTATAGTAGATTTTTTTTTAAGCAATTCTCAGCTGCAGGTAAAATAACCCTTTTAACCTCCTAATAAAAAAGATTTAATTTCTCCTGTATTAACGGGCACGTAGAGTATCTCAGCCCCCCCCCCCCCCAAAGCGGCTACACAGACATAAAATGTACGTGCAATCTACTCATTTTTATAGTTCAACTAAAAGCAAATATTCTTACACACCAACTTAACAAACATGAGTTTGGAGGCTTTTTCTGCTGTGAAAAACAAGAAGATAAACAGGCTATTTTAAAGCAGTGTGTTGTGACATCTATCCTGCTGCTCCTCTCATCTGCAGGTACCAGGAGGTGTTTGGACCCGATGGCAACACCCCGCAGTTTGAGAACATCACCATTTACAACTACTTTGTTTGGAGTCACTACTACTCTGTCAGTAAAACCTACCTGGGGCCGGGCCAGAGCAGCTTCGGAGGCGTAGACTTCTCCCACGAGGGCCCGGGTTTTGTCACCTGGCACCGATTCCATCTGATGCAACTGGAGAGAGACATGCAGGTGAGAAGAGGGAAGGGAGGGGAAGGAGATAAAGGGGGGGAGAGTGAAAAAGAAAAGGAGTAAAGAGAGGTGGCTTTTGGGCTGATGGAGTGATGAAGGAAGTGAGGATGGGAGAAAGGATGGATGAGGCGAGGAAGGAAAGAGTGTGGGGATTTGAAGAGCTGGAGACGGAGCGGAAAGCTATCCTGGAGGAGAAAGGGGGAGAAGGGAGGGAGGAGGGCAGATAGAGGTATAAGCGATGTTTACCAAAGGTGGAAAAATGGTAAGAAAATAATGCAGGATTGAAAGAACAAAGACAGTGGAATACAAGAAAGGAAGGAGGACATTAAACAGCATTGCTTAATTGAACAATAATTTGGAGATAAAGCTTTTTCTACCACATTTATCTATTGATCCCGCCATGAACACTTCCTTCATTTCATCAATGCAGGACATGCTGGGCGACCCAACCTTTGCCCTGCCCTACTGGAACTTTGCCATCGGAGGCAGCGAGTGCGACATCTGCACGGACGAACTGCTCGGAGCCAGGAGCTCCTTTAACATGAGCTCCATCAGCTCCAACTCCGTGTTCTCCCAGTGGAGGGTCATCTGTGAGAGCGTGGAAGACTACGACTCTTTGGGCACCGTCTGCAATGGTAAGGACAGCTGCAGTAACACACACACACACACACACACACTATACCCAACACGTTCTCATCCCTCAACTTGTCACATACTGACACTTTGTCAGATGTAAACTAACTAAAATGTAAACTAAGTAAAACGTAAATCAAGTAAAGTGTAAACTAAGTACGTAAACTCATTAAAATGTAAACCAAGTAAAATGTAAATTAAGTAAAATGTAAACAATGTAAACAGTTAAATGTAAACTAAGTACGAAAACTATGTAAAACGTAAACAACAAAGTACTTAAACAAAGAACGTAAATTAAGTATAACGTAAACTAAGTTAAATGTAAATTAAGTAAAATGTAAACAAGATAAACTATGTAAAACGTAAACTAACGCCGTAAACTAAGTACTTAAACTAAGTATGTAAACTGAGTAAAACGTAAACTAAGTATGTACACTAAGTAAAATATAAACTAAGTACATACACTAAGTACTAACGTAGTTTAAGTATGTATAAGTATAACACAACTTCAAAACGAGCAACCTGGTTAAGTCCTTTGTTTGTTTGGCCCATCCAGTCTTTACACTACGTCGTCGCACTCTCGGACGCAGATGGGTTTACAATGTATGTCCATGAAAGCCGATTGCATCTCATATGGAGGCTCAAGGGTGCCTTGTGTGGCGGTATCAGACAGCCAGGGCCGTGACAAAGTGTCGTTATTCGGCCTACACACTGTGCAGGAGAGCGGTGTTGATATACAACATAGTCGCAGCTGCATCAGAAAAGAGGGCAAAGAGCTCATAAAGAGAGCATGTAGAACACAAGCTGCTATAAATAATACCTCACTGCTGTTGTGCCACATTCTATATGCTCTCTACTACTACCGTTTGTCTGAAACTACTCGATTTGTTCAACAACTTCTTCTGAGTTGCTGTGTGCATTCATAGCACTGCATTTTAAGACACTTGGACTTTGAGCCATTTCTTCACTGGGCCTAATTTCTCTATTGCAGACATCAGAGCGTGCAGTGTTAATTCCCAATGGGTCGAGCGGTTTAGACTAGAATAAGGCAACCCTGTGTAACACTGTAAGCTAGACTTTACGTGATCAGATTTGCGGGGATTGGATCTCATTCCACACTGGCACCAGATTACAACCCTAAATCACTACTTTTCGCACACCTAATCCATATAATATTTATTTTTCCTAATAGGAATAATGGAAGAATGTCAATCCTCTTTTAGCGAAGAGCTCTACTACAAACACATTGAGGGGGGTTCCTGTTCATGTATCAGAAGGGAATTTGGTAACAGGTACATGTGAGTGGCCAACGTGTGAGCGATCTGTCTCATTAATCCCCTTAGAGAGTCATGACAGGCCTGGTATTTCCTGCGTCAACAAGCAACATCTCCCTAAATGGGTTAAGGGGGTGGGGGGGTTGCCTCATTTGTGCATGTGCTTGTTGAAGACAGGAATCTAGCAGTCGACTGGTTCCTTTGATCTGAGGGAATAATCTTCAAACAGACAGACAGTCTCAGTTATGTAGCCTTCTGTTTATGTGCTTGAGTGTGTGTGTGTGTGTGTTTGTGTATGTGTGGGAAAGAAAGTACAACAAAAAAAAAAAAGGAAGAAAGAGATCATGCATGCGAGAAGGAAGAAAAAAATGGTTCTGTTCAGTCACAAGGCTCCCACTCTCTACTGTTGACTTTTAGTGAATAATTTAAGCAAGAAAACTGCCGTCCTGTCATGTTTAAGACTGATCAAACTAGTCTAGTCTAGAATTAGAGAGCAATTAAAAAATACAACATTTCGAATCATCTTTTCTTTCCATTTCTGTTGGGACCAATGGCCCGAATTTTAACTACGGTGCTCCACAAACCAACTGTAGCCATCGCCTCACGGTTGTATCCCTCCACCAACCAGTCGTGTTGCAGTTTACATCCGTGTTTCATAATGTTGTCCTATTAGACAACATATGTTTTGTGAGGTCACAGTGACCTTTGCCCAACAAATCCTAATCTGATCCAATTTGAGTGCAAGTGGACGTTTGAGACAAATTTGGAGAAATTCCCTTCAGGTATCCCTGAGATATGGCGAAAATGAGATGGACGTGAGGTCACAGTGACCTTTGACTACCAAAATCTAATCAGGTTATCCTTGAGTCCAGGTAGACGTTTGTGCCAAATTTGAAGTAATTCCCTCTAGGCAGCCATGAGATATCGAGTTCACAAGAATGGTCCGAACGGATGACCTGAAAACATAAAAAACCATAACTGTCATTCTCCAAATTATCTTTTGTCTGAGTGTAGAGGTAACTCTCCTGCACTAGAGTGAGATAACATTACCTCTGACCTTGGATTCTGTCCTCATCCCCCAGGCACAGAGACCAGCCCCATCAGGAGAAACCCAGCGGGCAACGTGGAACGTCCCATGGTGCAGCGGCTGCCTGAGCCCCAGGACGTGTTGGACTGTCTGGAGCTCAACGCCTTTGACACGCCGCCATACTATTCCACCTCCTCTGAGAGCTTCAGGAACACCATTGAAGGTGCACAGTTACGCGTCGGGTTACGGATTAGAACATCCTCCAATTAACCTGTGGAGGATAATCAGGCACACACTTGACCTTAAAATCGCATGCACATACGTTTGTTTTCAAATTTTGGTAAATCGGGTGTGAATTTGTTTTTTTCCAGGCTACAGTGCGCCCCAGGGGATGTACGACCCGGTGATCCGCAGCCTCCACAACTTGGCCCACCTCTTCCTCAACGGGACGGGCGGACAGACTCACCTCTCGCCTAACGATCCCATCTTCGTCCTGCTGCACACGTTCACCGATGCGATCTTCGACGAGTGGCTCGGCAGGCACCAACCAGGTATACGCTCAGACTGAGCTGGATGCGGGAACAAACTCAGAAGAATATATAGATGAGCCCATTTGTTCTATTCCTGCAGGTGAAGTGGTGTACCCCGAGGAGAATGCTCCTATCGGGCACAACAGCAGATTCAACATGGTTCCATTTTGGCCCCCCGTCACCAACGCTGAGATGTTCGTCCCTGCCCCGCAAAACCTGGGATACTCCTATGAGGTCCAGTGGCCAGGTGAGTAGCGGCACATTGGTGCACAAATCCCCAATGACCCCTCATGACCTCCCTCCTCTCCTCTCCTCACCCCGCAGTTCGTGCCTACACCCTGTCTGAGATCATCACCATAGCCATCGTTGCGGCCGTGCTGGTGGTGGCGGTGGTGGGCGGCGTCATCGCCTGCGCCGTGCGCGCCCGCTCCTACCGCTCGGCCGAGGCCCTGGAGCCGCTGCTGGGAGAGACGTTCCGGCGCTACTCGGAGGACGACCGGAGGCTGGACAAGTCGCAGTCCGTCGTCTAAATCCACGCCTTTTCCAGAGAGGCCTTAACATTTTCACGCGTTCTTTTTTGTTTTGTTTTCTTACTTCTTCTAATAAAGTCGAGCTGGTTTTGAACCCAGAGTCTGTGTGTCTGTGTCATTGTATTTGGTATAAATTGTTGGCAGAGTCTGCTGTTGGTAAGTACACATTATAGGGGACTATTTCTCCCCTATAGTGTCCATTTATCAGCTCCCAATTACGTGTATTCATGCAGACAAAGTGCATCTATCTGTAAGATGAATGGCAACAGTCCTATTGGATTTGATGTTGCATTCATTGTGCATTTAATCTGGGCCCATTGCTGTGTGAATAATATGCCCCAGTGTACGATATGAACAGACTACAGACTTAATATAGAGGCCTTTACTGCAGGCGCAAATTTGCTTGTCTGAGGCCTGGAGGCTCACCAGCAAACCACTTGGATGTAATGTTGCGTCTCAGCGATGAGTCAGATCAATGTCCTCATGTCTTCATAGGAGCACACACACCGCCCTCATGTGGATGTAACACATTACTGCCGCAGTATGAGTCATGTGCTTGTAACCCTCTAAAAACCCCAAGCATTGATTTTATTGATGCAGAATTTTTTTTGAATTTCTTTTACTTTAAGCCTCTGATCAAGAAAATATAGCGTTTTGTGAAAACAGCGGGTCTTAGTACATATAAGTACCACCACTTTCATCTTAATAAAGTCCATACATGTATTAGGCATGTGGGTAAAAAGACATGAAACTGGGATGCAACACAATTAAAAACAAATAAAAATGTAATCGAAGCCAATCAGTTATTTCTTAAATACTTAAACCAGCCCGGCACAACAATGAGCACCAAAGTCACCTCCATCGCCTTTGTTCAGCCATTCTGATGCCTGTCTGCTAACCCTGTACAGTATCTAGGGTTAACCGTTGACCTTAACCCTATAGCTCACATATGAATCTACTGTATTTAAACACTGTATGTTTCCGTAGATGGCTCAACTGATGAATTCACTCATGACTCAGGGATCGGGCCTTTTATGTAAATAAAAGGACAATACACAAGATTTGGAGGGATCCCTCTTTTTGTAATTATCAAAGTTTTCTATCACTAAACATATACTCAAATAGTAACTTGGAATATTGTAGAAATTAGTCCAATAGAGAGAGCTGGAGGCTCAGTTGTTTGAACTTGGAAAGTGGTGTCTTAGAGCAGTGATTTGTAACCACTGTGTCACGGCACACCAGTGTTCTGTGAGAGATCGTCAGGTGTGCCGTAGGAAATGTCCAATTTCACTTAATCGGTCCAAAGAAATATTATTTAGTTGCCTTCAGTACCATGGTCCCAAGCAAGCTTAAACGTCATCTCCAAACGAAACACTCGTCACTTCAAAATAGGAACACAGACTATTTGTCATTTGGTCACTTTTTGGGTTGTTGGTGCGCCGCGGGATCTTTATAATGTAAAGAATGTACCGCGGCTCAGAAAAGGTTGAAAAACACTGTCTTAAAGTATGGTTATGATCCCGCTCAAAAATGCTGCGCTGACAGGGTTTATAGTCTGGGGGTGTTGGGATATGTAGTGTTTGTCTACATTCAGATAGGGACAGGTGCTGCTGGGCAGTTTTAAATAGATGTTGCAGATGGTTTTAAGGGCTGTAGGCTACAGCTATACCATTGATCATTTAGGGGGCTGAGGTTTACCTTTCACTATCTCAAGTTGCACTGTGAGTTTTGAAATGGGAGATACAAATGTTTTCTTTTCTTTTTGAATAAATCAGTGTCTTAAATTTGACCATTAGAAGAACAACAATAACTTGCATTAACAAATAGAACAATTTAACAGCAGGCTAGTGAACAATCTTAGAAAACAGCTTTTAGATGCGGAGAATAGTTTGTGACAAACAACTGAATTAAGAATTACTGAATCAAACTGAATAAATGTGAAGATAGCGGTTTTAAAGCTCGGCATCTCATGTCGTGCTTCTCTGCTATAAGTGCACGACGGCGTCTCATTATCTCTTGCTTCGGGCTACGCCGCTGAATAAAACGGCGTGACACGAGCGCCGCGTGCTTCTCTGCACCAAATCTCCCACCAGTGCAGCTCATTTGCTTGTGACATCTCTCGACTTATATTGGGAAATGACGTGGAACCGGTGGCACCTTCTCACTGCAATGTACTGTAAGTACTGTAGACCTGAAGTAAGTACAGTGGCGACTGTAAGATTAGTTTTTTTGAGACTCAGCACTGGACTGAACTGCTTAGGAATGGCATTTTTTTTGCAGTGCATGCTGGTATCTTGAAATAGAATCTCATGGGGAATGGATGGGAAAAGAAGAAGAGATTTTCTTTTTTGTTGTTGTTGTTGGGGGAGATCCACCATCAGTTGGCTGTTCTCTCTGCACCAGCAGGTTACACTGACAAAAAAAAAAAAGACACTGCTGTGGATTCATCAATATGGGAAGATGTGACAGTCACACACACGGAACAATCATTTGGCCGCTGCTACCCTCCCGAGAAGGAGAGAGAGAGAGAGGATCATTAGCGCCTTTCATGACAAGTGTGCTCTCTCGTGGAAGTCCTCTCATTCTCCGCTGCAGGAACAAAAAAAATGCATTACAGCTTCGCAGCCTCAGTGGAGAGGCCCAACTGTGGGTTTTAAACACGATAGAAAAGAGGGCGAGAAGGGGCCAAGCGGTGGGAAACAAAAAGGTCCCGTTGCCAGTGGCCTGCTGGCATACTCCTCATAGACGTTTGAGGAAAAGGGAACTTTGTAAAACAAACAAACAGCAGATCAGTTTTCCTGCTTAATGAAAGAGAAATAAGGGAGACGTCAATGCATCTGGCCCCCTGCTACACCCACTAGAGTTGTGTGGAAAATCAAATGAAACCAGAAATTACAAAAATATTTAGATTTGGTTTAAGATTCCAAACAAGTAGAAGATAAAATAGTTTTAATTTCACAGAAGAAGAAACCATAATATTGTTGGAAACATTCTTGTTAAACGCACCAAAAAGCATTTCTCCATCTTAAAAACCTCTTCCCAGCAGCCTTCGGGCGACGCAATTGTTCATCTGGAGGAGGATAAACCAGACTGCCGTGGCTGGGTTTCAATAAAGCTCGCAATGTGAACAGATGGCTTTGATTAATGCGCAGGCTCCAGACAGGAGCTCCCTAGATGCCTCCTATCTCCTAAATGAGACATTTGTGTGCAAATGTATTGTTTGTCAGGTTGTTCGACAGTAAGTCCGATAATTAAAGTGGAAGTTCTGTGCATTTATATTAAAAAAATATGGAACAGGTCTCCATTGGCGTTTCTCTAAATCAGGTCTGGAAAGTCTGCGTGCTAACTTTAGTCTCAAACTAACTCAGCGGTGGAAATGAACTCACATTTACTCAAATACTGTGCTTTCGTGCAATTCTGAGGTACTTGTACTATACTTAAGTATTACCATTTCCTGCTGGTTTCTTCAGAGGCAAATATTGGATGGTTTCTTCCATCACTGCATTTATTTTTGATACCTTTAGTAGCTTTGCAGATTGAGATTAATGATACAAAATAGAATCAACAAATAGATTATGATGAATTCACAAGCTACCCAGCAGTATATAGAGTCAGTACAATCAGCCCCGCCTGTATCAGCTGCAATAATAAAGTGATGAACACATTAATGCATCAATAACTACAGTCCAATAATGTAAAAATACAGTATTCTGAAATTCTTCGTGGGTACTTTTGCCTCTGGTACTTTAGGTATATTCTGTGTTGTTTCTACTGTCACACATCTAACTGCCTCTCCTGTTGTCACCCACTTTGTGATTCAGTGCTGCCCTGTCACTCCATGATGTACTGCGTGACACACTTCACTAAACCTGAGTGATCGTGAAAATGCGCTCATGTTTGATAAAGACAGAGAGAGAGAGTGAGAGAGACAGAGAGCGTGAGATAGAGAGAGACAGAGATAGAGAGAGACAGAGAGAGAGAGAAAGAGAGAGAGAGTGAGACAGAGAGAGTGAGACAGAGAGAGTGAGACAGAGAGAGTGAGACAGAGAGAGAGAGACAGAGAGAGAGAGAGACAAAAAGCATAACCATGACAATAAAACACCCCCATGGCAAAAAATCAGCTTGCCTGTTTAGAAATAAAAAATTATGCAAAAAGGGCTCCTGCATCTCTCCTTAAAGAAACGTAACCGCGGGCACAGACGTCCTCATTAGACAGTTCAGGAATCTGAGATTATCGGGTGACTTCTTCTGTGGGATTTGGAAATCAAACAACGTGTGATATCCACGAGCTTATTTTACTCCAGAGAGGCGTCGCAAAGCATCACGGAGCTGCTTGTGTCACTGCAACATCAGTGAGCAGATCAACAGGAATCCTGAGCTATGAATAAAGTTCTGCGTACCAAACTCTAAACAAACGACCTTTTAATAAGATCACTCGCAGTACATTCAGGTAACACAACGTGACACAATCCCAAACCCCCCTCCGAGTCCCGGGGCTACTGACATGAATGAAATAAAATAAATTATATATGTGGAGAACACATAAATATCACAGTACAAATGAATTCATATAAAACAAGAGGTGAGGCTTTCTAAATCGAGATCATCACATTGCGCTAAAACTCCCTAAAAAGACGCGCGAGCACGTTACGGATTATGAAAACGGTAATAAATCTGTGAATAAAATCCCGCGGATATCTTGAGCATTAAAGACATGTAGAGGACATTGACTATTCAAGCAATCGTGACACACACCTTGAACGATCAGAAGATGAGCATGAAGGAAATTAAAAGTGAAACGGTCTTCCGGAGCAAACGTCCTGACAGCTTATTGCCATAACAAAAGGTTTGGCAGAAGCACTTGGCATGTAACGAACAGAAGTATATGCAAATACACGTGACGCTGTGTCTCGATGCACAGGTCGGCAGAGTCAGAGGTCTTCGGGGATGGTTATTTATTCACGAGCGTGTTTACGTGGGCAATGTTGTATATTAATGACGTGCTTATATTATAGAGACCTTGAACTGGGACAACTAGGACACAATATATAAACCAGCAGTATTTAATAGTTGCCTCTGGTGTTTTCAGCATTCTATGGTTACTTTAAATACATCCTGCTTGTATTAATACAGAGATATATTGATGATTGGGATATGAGATCCATATAACATAAACACATTAGTTCTAAATAACACCTTCACGGTGCTTGTTAACACACCCAGTTAGAGGTATAGCGTCCCCTCCCCAGCTAAGTTCAGATGAACACTATCTACTCTTCTCATGATCTTGCAAACTAATCTCTATCACTTCATCACCGATTCGTGCAAGGCAGTGACATTATTTCGCCGAGGGATACTTCGCAGGAAACGAAGGTGTCGAGCGGACGCGCAAACGGGGGCCCCGTTCTCTTCAAGAGAGCACCGTCAGCACCACGGTCCCCCTGGTCTTCTTGAGGATGTCCACGGCCTCGGCGTGAGTCACGCCCTCCAGGCAGTGTCCGTTCACGGCGATGATCTGGTCCCCGCGCTTCAGCCTGCCGTCCTCCACGGCCGCCCCCTGCCGGGCACACAAAGAACCAGTCCGTCACCGAGCGCAAAAGATCAGACATCAGAAGCTGTTTCCACCGTTACATACACACGAACGACAAAAAAACTGACTGTACATACTGAGAGGAAACGCAACAATTGAGATAAAATGTCTCTCCAAATTTAACATCCTGATCTTTTTTGATAAGTTACGGCATATTCATGTTCTCATTACTCACTCATTAGCTGTTAAAACCCTTAAAGGGGCAGTTCGCCCACAAAATCAAACATACATATTGTTCCTCTGACCTTTGATTTCATTTATCGATCTAGCTTGTTTCGGTGTGAGTTGCTGTAGAGATGTCTGCCTTCTCTACAATAGAATGGGACTATATAGCACCCGGCCTGTGGTGCTCCAAGCGCCAAAGAAATTCATTTGGAGAACTCAACGGCAACTTTTTAGAAATCATGTTGTTGTGAGCAGTTTCGTGTAGGAACTATTTTCTTTCAATCAGAGTTGAGTGGCATATTGTCCCGTTATATTGGAGAGAAGGCAGATAACTCCAAAACAATGTAAACTGATAACTAGCACTACAGGTAAGAGCAAAAATATGTATTTGTCCCTTTAAGCCTTATGCGGTTTAGAATTGTGGATTCAAATGGTCTCTTACTGCACACGAACACGGACGCTTCTCCAGTATAACTGAACACCACGTTGTGCCGAGATTAGATTTCCCATGAAAGGATTTCTCTCCCGGAGGACGTCCTCTCACCTTGTTGAAGACCGTTTTGATGTAGATCGGCAGGTCTCCGTGAGGGCTGCTGAACCCTCCCACGATGCTGAAGCCCAGGCCCGAGGAGCCTCTCTCCAGGGTGACGGTCTTATACGTGCGAGCGCTGCGGGGAATTGAGAGGATTGAAACAATGGAGGTGTGTTGCAAGGCATGCAAGCGCTGCGCTAGCTGTGCAGTGAAATACACTGTGTGTAAAAGTAGAAGTATCTAATCTCACCTCGACAAACAATAGGTGAGAAAAGAGAGGCAGATTTCTAATGTACTGTAGAATTACTACTTTTAAAAACGGAAGTGTAATATTTAATAACACAGTTATAATTACCTTTGGGTCACTTATGTACTACTACTAATCATTTCCTCGATTAAAAGTACAACAGTACTTTTAAATGGATTATCTGGTTTGATAAGCTGACAAAAACAAACCCAGAAGCAAGAATTTGTTTCTTTTATGTGAAACTTCTTATGTAGTTTTTAACCTTTTGTCGTTTAGTTTTAAGTCTGTTTTTTGTTCTTTTTTGAGGAACTTTTATGCTGCCTCTTTGGCCAGGAAAAAGAGATTTTAAATCTCAATGGAAACACCCTGGAAAATGAATAACAAATAATACATTAAAACTAAAGCTACAAGAAGCAATGCGCCTCCATGCACGTCGGGGGCACTGGCGGGCTGCATTGATGTGACCGTCAGACACTGCACACATGAGCGCTGGTTGCTGGAAATTAGATACTGAAACATTTGTAAAACCTCGTGTCTCGAATGTCTGGTGCTTGAGAACGCACAATAGTTAATTGACGTGTCAAAGTTACAACAGCTTACTGCGTAGTGGCGAAACATGCAAATTGTCTGCCTCAACCTTCCATAAAAACCGTTCCATAAAAAATAAAAAAAAACACAAAAGCTTTGAAATTTGGCATTGTGAAGATCTTGACATTCTTCTCGCCAAATGTGAGAAGGATCTGTTGTTGGATCCTCTAGCAGGAGTTTCAAAGAGGTCCACTCTGTCACGTGACCAATGACGGATCGTTGTTTGAGGTGTCGAGTATTCTTTCACATTTTCGCGTCACATTAGTCGGAGGGACATACCAACCAAACTTGAACCGTCTGGCTACTTGTGATGCATGTGCAACGTTTCATGACTTTCTAGGCACCTGTAGCTCCTCAAAAATACAAAAAGTGATCGGGGGGGGGGGGGTGGGGGGCATTTCTTGCCTAAGCCACATTATGACATACTAACTAGTCAAAATGTTTTTTTTGTGCTCCCTAAAGTCCTCAAACATATGAATGTAAAATGAAAATTAACTCCAGAAATCCAAAACGGATGAGCTCCTGTTGGACGAAAAAACTGAAATTAAATATGAATATATTCTTAAAGACGAGAGCAAGGATCCAACCCAATGATATGCACATCAAAAGGAACTTCACTCCGTGACAAGCGTTTGTGGGCGCCATGGAGCTTGCTGGCCCCGCCCGAGTCCAACCACTGCAGACCTTTGCAATTTTCGCCAGTTCTGAAGCGTGTGCCAATTTTTTGTGACTTTCAACAACAGCATCCCGAGCCCCTCAAACAATATGATTACGTAGCAGAGAAATGATAATAACCTCTACAAACACAATACTTTCTGCGCCCCTCTTTTATGCTCAGGCCCTAAAAAAACCCGAAGAAATCTGTATTTTTTTGCTGAAAATTGCCTGAATTAATTTATTGAAAACTGACAAATTCAAGAGCACATTTTGTCTCAATGCTTCTCACACAGTGAACGCACTTTTTCATATTGTTGCTGAGGGAGCCGCGTTTTGCCATTGTCCTTGTTTCGGTGAATGAACCAAAGTGAAACCGTGTGTCGCGACAACAGGAGGCCGTCAGGAGATCGATTCTCACCAGAGGTTGTTGTGAAAGCGGGGCAGGCTGCTGGGTTGGCCTGACGACGGCACGTGTACATCGTTGTGGTCTTCTGTGCTGCACCCACCAGAACCGGCCGCCACCTAGACACACACACACACACACACACAGTCTGACACTATCACTATCTGATATCTGAGGCCTGTCCTAATGTTAATAAAATAGAGTAAAAAAAAAACCTTTGATGTTTTATTTTTACACACAATGTACTTGTCAAAAACAGCTGAAATCCAGCTCCTTACCAACACCTCTTATTCTCTCTTGCAACAAAAATTCTTCCCCGAGGCTCATTAACATGAAGATAACATCAGTGTCAGGTTTACAAACAGTATCGTGCTCACATGCAAAAACACTGATAATGACGACTCAAACCATTCGCATTGTTGTTTCCATGCAGGTAATTATGTCTGAGTGAGTTTTTTTAAAAAGTAATAATGACCTAGAGGGAGCACGGTATGGTTCACTGAGGAAAAAAAAACTGGCTGACATCATCGCGCCGTAGGGCCTCACACCGGCTTTGTGGATGTACCACCGTACGTTAATTGTTTACCCAACAGTGAGGACGGACTTTTTTTGTCCACACTGGCACACAGACGTCACCACTCCCCACCTGTAATTGCTGTGTTTTGGCAGCCAGTCCATCGGTATCCATGGTAGCAATAAAAAGAGGCACGTTGTCATGGGGACTGCCCGCTCCTCCTGCTACACTGATGCCCAGGGAGTCACATGCACCCTGTGGTGATATCACACACACACACACACACACAGACACACACACACAGACACACACACACACACACACACACACACACACACACACACACACAGACAGATGGACAGTAGACCCTGTTAGACAATACCGATGAATCACATGTCAGAGTCTGCACAAGAGATAAACACTAATGTTATGCAAGTCTGGGGTCCAGCCAGGTTTGTATACATAATATACATACACACACACATATATATATATATATATATATATATATATATATATATATAGATAGATAGACATACATATATACTCACAACCAAATACAGATATAGGAAGATATACATACAAATATTGTAGTAATAAATACTGTATCAAAATAAATAACAAGTGAACACATTCTTTTTTCATGCCTTACCTTTTGTATTATTACTTGTTTGGCATCAGGGTAGTCTTGAAATGCTGTGGGAGGAGAACGAGATATAGATTTGAGTAGTTAAATTGAAGATGTTAACAGCATTATTACCACATAAATATATATATATATATATATATATATATATATATATATATATATGTGTGTTCACTGTATTTGCATTGAGGACAGGAGGGCGACTCACCGTAGCTCCCCGTCTTGTTATCTGTCTCCCTCTGGCGGCCGAGCGAAGCGTCGCAGCCGCTTGAGTGGGTCAGGGTGGAGCAGTCGGAGTCTTCGCTCTGGATAAAACACAACTTAAAGTAGTCCTAGGTTCACAAAGTGCCGTTGTTAAAATCGTGCAAAGGAGTAGTAGTTGACAACATTGAGTTTACTGAGCTGGACTCTTTAATTCAAATCACAGCATGATAAAAAAAAACAGATAAATTCACCACACATTTCCTTTGATGGCCTGTGATGGATTAGACACCGACAGCTTACCTGGCTCTGCTGTGAGTACTGCAGCCCGGCTTTAAAACGAGCCACCTCCAGGTGGACCGCTCCACCGCAGCTCTGAGAGCAAAGTCACAGATTAGATCTCACATACGAGGATGAATCCGATAAAAAAAAAAAAACTCCTTCATGTGTGAGCGTGACAGCCGTCTGACCTGCAGAAGCTCGTGCGCGTGTTCCTGCGAGGTCGAGCGGACATCCTCCTCGTTGATTGACAGAATCTGGTCGCCTAGCAACAACCTGCCATCCAAATCCGCTACGCCTCCTCTGATGAGATCTGACACAAAGATGCCCGTGTCATTACTGTTGAGAGAAAACTGAGGTCAAAAACTGTGTCAGTTCCACCCCCGCGGACCGAATTACGTGACCTGTGCGCCTGCTGTTCTGCATAACGTCACACTTGATTTACTTGAAATTATGTGTCCTTCACCTTATTTATTTATTTTCACAACAACGAACTCTGATGAGACAGAGTCCCTGACCTCTAACTGGGTAAAGGCCTCAGAAGTCTCCTTATCTGAAACTCAACTTCAGACGCTGAGACCTTCAACGTGAAAAAACACTTGACAGGACGCTCATTTATGGTTGATGATTATTTTTCAATTATATCAGGTCAATTAATAAAAGAGTATACATCGCTGTTTCAAAAAAGACATTGAAAAAAGTTAATACCAGCAAAATGAAAAATAAATTGCAAATATGAATTTTGGATGTCCTTTTGAACATATTAGGTCCATTTGATATGTGGAAATGAGGAACTCTCTCTCTTCATTCTCCTTTCTGTGAGAGTGAAGTTCTTCTTGATTGTTTGTGTCGCTCGTCCTCTCGTCCTCTGACCTCCAGGTCACTTGGTGTAGAGGAGCTTGTGTGGCTCAGATCCAGTTTCTTCATATATGTCAACATGCTACATATCATTTCCATCATATGGATTATCCATACAGTTCACAGTAATTCTATTATTATTATAACGGATATTATTCTGACACTGTTTGTGCTTATATTCTGTTTTTAGGTTTACTTTGTAACATCTGCCTCTTGGGACTACAGATGAAAAATAGCCTCTTGGCTAACTCTGGCGCATTTACAGCAATGTTTCTATTAATATGCACAGACCCTTATCAAATAAACCAATAAATAAATGATGTTGGTTACACACGACATCTATTGCACGTCCCTGAGGTTTCCTCCGTTTCATCTTTGTGAGGGGAAAACAAAAACGACGCAGGGTGTTGTGTGTGATATAGATGGAAAAGCTCCTAGAGGCAAATTTGTGATATTGGGCTATATGAATAAAATAGACTTGACATAAATTACTTTTACATTAGGAAGATAATGCATTAAACTCACATGTACAGCCTGCAGAAATGTGGTGCATCAGATTAGCTTTAAAGCAAGTGTTCTTTTTCACTGACACATCAATATGGACCCTTCCTGTTTAAGTCTAATTGTTTAGGGTTTGCTGACTATTCAAAATACATTGCAACATTCTAGCAATACAACTAAGGGACCAACTAACTTAACCTGACAACAAAAAGTGGATTCTGGTTCAATTTGAGGTGAGAAAAAAGCCATTCATGTGATTAATCACTTTTAATTCTGCAACTGCGTGGCCTACTTTATCTCTCACCTATTACTCATTTTCACAGAGTGCAAGGTTACACTGCTGGTTGATGTCGTCATCAACCCCCTTTCATTGGTTTGGCTTACGGTTGCCAGGCAAATTCTCTGGGACTGTTTTGGTCTGGCTTTAGGAGGCTGCATCTAGAGTCAGATCCACAATGCAATTTGACCTACAGTACCAGTCAAATTGGGTCCGACGTACGTACCTGAAGATACAAAATAATTGTACTCTTCGTCACTTCATTCTGAAAATACCTCTTCCCCACAGTGGCAAACCCGAGCCCCTCTCCAGGACGAGGCCTCAGCTCCAGGCTGAAGACGTCCCACAGGTCCTCCTCGCTGTAGGCCTCCTGGTGCCTGAAGACGCACAGGCGGACACGCTGGGTGGTGAGCCGCAGCACGCCGATGGCCTCGTCGTGAGTGGCCTGCCGCAGGTCTATGCCGTTGACCTGGTGAGGAGGTGAAAGAGACGCAAGCCGTAGTTGAACGGAGGAGGTCGGGAGAAACTGCATTAGTGTAGCTCAACCAGCGGCTGGATCTTAGGACGACTAATGACAAGGAGTGCGTAATTGTGCATCTTGCTTTTTTTGGAAGCAGAAGTACGACGAAACGCTGATTAAGACATTTTTAGGTCAACCAAAATGTTACAATTAGCTTTCATGAACTAACAACACACTGTGAACGGGTTGAAAAGTTCTAAGACGAAAACACGGAGAACTCCCAGACCGGACGCCGCTGATCATAATGACCTGTCAATCACAAGGTAGCCCCGCCCTAAAGCATACCCTGCTTTATGGTCTGTTTGACTCTAAATGGACCATCATTTACTAAATGAACATCATGCTGTATTGAAGAAGACTTGAAACTAGAGATTGAGACCATAAACTCATGTTTACAAAGTGTACTGAGGTAATAACTCAAGAGAGAAGTAGAGTCATTTTCTCATAGACTTCTATACGATCTGACTTCTTTTAACAACCGGAGGAGTCGCCCCCTGATGGCCACTAGAGAGAATGCAAGTTTAACTTAAGGCACTTCTGCATTGGCTTCACTTTTCAGACCTGGAGGTCGCTGTCTGTTCCTGTTGCTCTGCATGATTTCTGTCTTGTGCATGCAGATGTTTCACCTCAGCGTCACATTGTCTCATGTCTGGATTTCTTAACTCGACTCTTCAATGGCATTAGAACATCTTGCAGAAGTACCGTAGTTTTCAATTAGACGACTGGCTAACACTGCCACATTTACAGAAATGTTAACTAATGTGTCTTGACAAATAATTAAATAATGAATTACATAATAGCGTCAGAAATTGGAACGACGTGGCATTCACTGGACAGTGATGGACAGAAAGATACAATACTTGACTTTAATTTTGAACACTAAAATTAAAGAATCAAATTTGACCAACATTTTATTGTGACGCATTATGTTTTATGATATAACTCGAGTGGAATGCAGTCTAATCACAGCACATTTAGATGAATAGATAATGGTAGGTTTTGTGTGTTACCTCTAATATGTGGTCTCCAGCCTGCAGCCTCCCATCTCTCTGTGCTGCTCCTCCATCGTTTACTTCATGGATTATTACTGCCCCCTAGCGGGGGGGAAACAGAAGACACCTATTATTGCAGATAATCCAATCCAACTCAATTAAATCAGCATTGAACCGCTTAGTGTATTCACAATACAGCATCCCCACTTTCACTGACACTGCCTGTGCAGATGCACTGTATTGTGATGAAAACATACACAGACCTTTTTTGTCTCATTATTTCGGATTATCAAGTTTTTTGAATATAATGACTGATTGTTCGTTAAATGAAATGTTGATACAAATCGGCCTCCTTCACCAGCAGAGTGTCGCATCCTCCGACGATGCTGAGGCCCAGGCCTACATTTCCTTTGCAAAACTCTATGGTGGTTTCCCCGCCAGCCACAACTGGGCAAATCAGGGGGTCGGACGTCGCGGGAGCCGATCCCAGCCAATCAGAGCGCCCGGCGGGAGAGGTCCGCGCAGCATTGAGTGGCGGGGGCGGGGGAGGGGAGGGCACGGGGAGGGAGGCGGGAGCGAGAGAGCGGGGACGGGAAAGAGGTGGAGAAGAGGAGGAGGAGGAGGGACTGTTGGAGCGGCCGACGGTGACCCGCTGTTCCAGAATCAAACTGGACACCTGGATGCAGAGAAGACAGGTGAGTCATACATCGTTAAATCAGCTTGACATCGTGTGTGTGTGTGTGTGTGTGGATTGTACCTTGGCCATCGACAGGCCTGTCACAGGTTCATCACCCTCTGATATCATTCTGTCTCCAACCTGTCTCCTGCTGTCCTGCACCCGGACAAAAAAAACAACGTATAAAAGTAGGTGCAACAGAAGAACGGAGAGGAAGCGAGATTAAAAATCAAACAGACCCTCTGGACAAATATCTGAATAACTGCTGCCTGGGGGCCCCCGACATGAAAGCTTATTAGCAGATGACGACATCACTTTAAAACACGGCAACCGTTACCTCTCGGATACTATGGTTTCAGTATCACCCAGAAATACCACGAGACCAGAGGAATTTACAGCTGCATCTCTATTGCATATTCATAATGAATGGCATTGAACTGGTTGAGATACAGTCATAGTATGTAGGCCACATGAAAAAGGTTGTGATGATGCCACTGGCGATGTCACACCTTACTGGCAGTGCCGTGCTGGGTCAGGGACCGGACCACCGCTCCATCCTTGGACTCCCCCTCTGCCAGGCAGAGGCCGAGACCTATGTGATCCTGGAGGTACAACAATATATAACAAAGCAGACAAACATCTCTAACTTTGAAATCATATTTACAACAATATAGCAGGTCATTGTAATTTACTGCAGACGGTATTGCACCTGAGGTAGGATGGCGTGCTGGACGTCTCCGGCTAATCCCCCGCGCTGTGCTGCGTCCGTCCGGGAGTCGACCGTGTCCTCGCTCGCTGCCGTGGATCCCGTCTGACCCAGAGCTGCTTCATTCCTATCGAAAAAAAAAAAACCCTGTTTAGTTTAAAGCTTGGTGGAGAAATGCAAACGAAAAAAATTAAATAAAATCACTCTGCGCGTTTACCTGATGAGGATTATCTTGACTTCAGACGGAGCGTTGTTGATGATGGTGGAGGCGTTTTGGTGACTCCGGCCGTACAAGATCTGACCGTTGATCTGGAAGAAGAATCACACATCGTGTAGCGTCTCCTTTATCTCCCCCCCCCCCCCCCTTGATTTCCCTCATCATCTCTATTACGCGGCTGCTCATCGAGAGAATCCACCCCAGCACCCACCAATCCTTCAAATGGTAATTCGTCTGATAAATCTACAGCGCAGGCACTCAACGCTCTCTACTGACCCGTGCCTCCCATCCACAACCCAGTGCTCTCTTTCTGCTGCTCTCAATTGTGACTCCAACCCTTCTTGCCCCCCCCCCCTCTTAAAAACTCTCCCATCTGTTAATCTCAACCCGTCCCCTTCCTGTCCCATATTCCACTTCCTCTCCGTACCTCCAGCAGCTCGTCCCCGACACGTATCCTCCCGTCCAAACCGGCGGGTCCCCGGGGGTCTATGTCCGCCACGTGGACGCTCATGCGGGCCCTGGAGCCGTCCTTGTTGCCCGAGAGGCCGATCCCCAGGCCGCGAGCCGCGGGGCCCTTCTCCAGCTCGATCATGTGGAGCTTCCCGGACAGGCTGCCGTAACGCTGGAGCATCTTTTCTAAAAAAGAGAGACGAGAGTTAACAAGGAGAAAAATGAACATGAAATTTACATGTTAAAAAAAAGCATTGTCACATAGACTGCCTCAAACGTACCCTGTGGAGCTTTTGACCACTATGGACCTATACTTTTTGAGTAGGGACGCACGTGTATGAGCGTGTTTCACATTCCTGCCAGCAGTTTTCACACCGCTTCATTGATTTGTAAAAGATTCAGCAACATTGTCCGACAATAGCAGCGCAGATGGTGATGTGGACACGGCTGCTTATAGAATGTTCTACGAGGGAAGGAGTGTACGCGACACATTTTGGTAAGAACCTTGAGGATACGCGCAACGCATTGCGATGAGCAAAACCGAATGTTTGTTTACAAGAAAACTCCACAGTGCACACATTTGAATGCTACAGGTGCATAAAGCAAAGCCAAGGCGGAGGGCAGGGTGGCGGAGCTGTGAATGGATCTGAATAGCAAGAGGAAGCGCCTCGCTGGAACGACCCTCACTCGCTCCGGCATTGAGTGAAAACCTCTTTCAAATAACGAAACCTTGAAAACGAATTGCGATCATTCAAAGAGTGATTTCTGAATGTGTGTGACTCCTGATAGCTTTACACCGTTGTTTTTCTTCTTTTCTTTTGTAATGTAAGTGTGTAGTCTCTCTGAGTGCATCACACGGCCTTCACTGCGTGAAAGTGGGCCCCCGACACTAAAATCACCACGCTGCAACTTTTCCTGTGGGTAGGAGCAAGGGGGGGGGGGGGGGCTTTAAAGGAACCCTGTGTTGAGTGTGAGTGACGTCTTTTATGATGCACACTTACTCCTGCCGATATCGCCCTCGCTCTGAGCCGCCGGCGTGACTGGTGCCGCAACGGTCGCGGGGTTCCTCCGATCCGTTCCGTCGGATGTCGGCGAAGGCACCTTGGGAGAAGCTTTGCATTATTGAACAAGAGAGAGTTGGAGATGCCTCGGGGGGTCCCTCTGGGCACGAGTTGGACTACCCCCGAGGCTCGTTCAGTGTATCTTTCGGTGAAGGAAAAAAAAAAAAAACTGCCGGAACAAGATGAATTAATGAACACAGTTTTTAATGTTGGCTAAAAATAACATGAAAGATGACCGGAATCATGCATTATTTTGTAACCGATTTACAAGCGCATGGGAGCAAAACTTCAAAAGAACGCGCCGTCTATTTGGAGAGTTACGCATCTCCACCAGAGGAGGAAAACAAAAGGGTTTAAGCAAACAAGGTAGCTGCGAGGGACTTTGAACTGCAAGCGTTCTATCGACAAGTATGCACGTTAATTACCTTTTTTTGGAAGTTGGCTTGGCGAAAAATGCTAATAGAAAGGCTGCTTTTAAGATGTTGCACACACGCAAAACACACACACACACACAGAAATATACCAACCTTAAAGGGGGCGGGAGTGAAGGGGTTTGTAGGGCAGAGGGTAAGGAACAGACTGAGAGGATCTGCCTTCTACGATCAGGAGGGGAAACACAGATATAGTTCCGCATCACCAACTAAACAGTAATCTACCCCTCAGAAGAAAACATCATTCTTTTTGGAATACCATGTAGGTGTTAATGACTCATCATATATATATATATATATATATATATGTAATAGTGTATACATAACATTCTCTCCACACTACAGCCATACAAAGCCAAACATCAGTAACAGTGTGGGAACAGAAACTGAGGGGAAATGATTTCACAGCTTGTCATCTGTTCCAGTGAAATCTAAAGTCACGACATTCAAAACATTTTTTTAGACTTTGTAGGGCGGACAAACAGCATATCCTGTTTTTTTTTACACAACACCATGTATTTATACTGCATTTATACGTGTGAAGATCAAAGTGTTACCTTGCCGCTGTGCGAGTTCGACTGTGGCGTCGGAGTTAGTCTCCCGTGGTTGGCGAGCATAGGGGACTGTGGGCGGGAAAACAAAAAAAACAGGAGACGCGGAGAGGGAAGGTGAATGTCTGTACAACTGTGGAACACACTGCAGATGCTTCAAATGGCGCGTCCGATAATGCGATGTGGACACCGTGTGCTAAATGTGTTTTCAGTCAGAGCATATGCTTTGTGTCCGGAGGACTTCACACTGTAATGCAACTAAACTCCTACACACAACGCCGCTGAAACTTCTGATGAGAGTTCTCCCTCACCTCTGTGAGTGTTGAGATGCAAATGCTACCCCAGGTAATGTATGCATACCTGTGTATATTTTCGAAGACAGTAGAAATGTGCTATTTTGTTGTTTTGGTATTTTTCTTTGGGGGAGGGGGGGGTTCTGAGATGCAATACCTGAGGTCTGTGTTGTCCCGACTGGACCAAGAAGACTACGGAGTCTCCAGCCCTGCGGATGGCCTCCACCGCCTGCTCATGGCTGGCATCTCTCAGGTCCACGCCGCACACCTTGGACGGGTCAACACACACACACACAGCAAATACTGAACAAAAAGACAATCTGTATAATTGCCTGAGAAATAAAGAAGTCGCGATGATGATAGTCCCTTAGAGACCCACATAGACCTGTATTTGTCCTTTTTAGGGGGAGTCAGAGGATCGTTAGCAGGTCGACGGTAGACACCACATAGAAGAGGTGAAAACTGGGATCCATCAGATGCAACTCCACAGCGTGCGTCAAGTTGTTCTCGTTATGAATCGGCAACAAAAATGTTCAAAATGAATTAATTCAAATGAAGTGTGAAAGTGTAAAAGGGCTTAGAACATTTCGATGGGAGGATATGATCGCTCCCATCGTCACTTTAGCATTTACCACTTGTTACACCGATTTGGTGCTAAATTGAAAAAACATTTTTACTACTGAAGAATTGATAAAAAATAACTGTGAAAAATACCTCCAAAACACTACATTAAATCACCGAGACCTTGAGGAACATCATAGAAAAAGTCGTGCTGTGATGTGGTTTCAAAAGCTTTTGACATTTGGAGATGGAGAGTGCTTCTGCATGCTCTGAATAGTATTCAGCCCTGTGTGTGTGTGTGCGTGTGTGTGTGTGTGTGTGTGTGTGTGTGTGTGGCATGGAGGGGCATATTTGCATTATATTTTGCAAGCCCTGTACTGTACAATAACAATAAAGCTGAACCTTAGCCCGACATAGATGGAGGGTTGGAGTGAATAGAAGGTTTTCTGGTTATACCAAGTTATTGCACGAGCAGCCACAACACATGCAGATAATCTCTTTGTCATCATTTTCCAGTCTCTCAACCACTCACAGACTCTATATATATATATATATATATATATATATATATATATATATATATATATATATATACATAGGGCATAAACACACACACACACACACACACACACACACACACCTCTAGTATCCTGTCTCCGGTCCGGAGGGTGCCATTATGTGCTGCCGGGCTGTCGGGGCCGATGTGCTTGACGAAGACTCCCCTCATCATCTCTCCGGTGCTCAGTCTCCGGCCCATGCCTCTGCCTCCCATTATGCTGATGCCCAGGGACTGGCCGGGAGCTCGAGTCAGCCGCACGCTGGAACACAGACCGGGGTATTGCGGAGCTGAAAATCCATCTCACAGTACGGGCAAAGGTGGTGATGAATGCACGTCCTCATGTATGTCTGATGTGGACCTACTTGGTTTGAAACATTACTGCAAAAATGCACAAGAAGGAGGATTAATCCAGTGGGTGTGCTTTTTTTCTTCTTCTTTTATTGCTTCTTTCAGGCTCTATCCGCTGCTTAGGGCCGCGGATAGACTTTCAAAGATTAAGTCAAAACAATAGAATATTATACCTGCCGGGGAGAAACACACAAAAGCTGGTCTTTGCATGCAGCGTGGCTTATGGGATTTATCCGAGCGGGACGGGGCCGTAAAACGTGATAAATACGGGGTTGAGAGAGTAGTCGGTTTCTCTGGGCCTTAAGAAATATGAGCGTGTTGAGTCTGCGCTGTGCTGCTCTGCCCCTGCTGTGAAACATAACCTCAGCGCGCTGAGATTCAGCTAAGCCTTCTCCGGCAGGGAGAGAGAGGATAAAAGGGCATCATGGAATAGAGAAACAAAAAAGGGAGAAAATGGAAAAATCTGAATAAAATCTAATGGAGGTTGTTAGTGATTCACTAACCTTCTAGGTTGATCCCAAGAAACTGCGGTGTGAGAGCGAAGCTCCTCCTCTCCGTCCACCTTTACCTCCACCTCCAGCAGCGGCGCTTTCACGTCTGCACCGGCCTTCTTCTTTTTCTCTCTATCCACAACCTCTCCCTCCTCCTTCTCCTTTTTCCTGGGAGGGAAAGATTTCGGAATCTGCCAACTGATGGTGGAAAAAAACAGCAAACAGAAATCAAATTTGTGATGATTTTGCACACCGATGTCTCAGCTCAAAATGTCAGAGATTCATTCAGATCAAATACGCATTCAATTAATCGATTCATCTACAAGTCAATTGATAGAAAATGCACATTTTTTTAATTGATTAATGCCTTTTTCTGTTTTCTGTCAGTTTGAACTGAAATATGTTTTCAATAACCCTTCGTGAAAGTGATCTGGCAGCCTGCTGGTGGTTGGTAAGCATTCGACTATATGATATTATCAGAACTGCTGTTGACAACAAGGTATCTTGGTGTTTCTTGTTATATATTTTTTGACACACTCAGATGCAACGATTAATCGATTAATCAACTAGTTGTCAACTATCGAATTAATCGGCAACTAGTTCAATAATCGGTTGAAGAAATTTACACTTTTCCAGCATCTTAAAGTGAGAATATTATGCGGTTTCTTTACTCCTCTGTGACGGTAAACTGAATAACTTTGAGTTGTGGACAAAAAGAGACATTTGAGGACGTCATCTTGGGATTTGGGAAACACAGATTTTTTCACAATTTCTCCCATTTTATAGACCAAAGACCGATTAATCGCGGACATAATCTACGGATCAATCGACAATGATATTAACTGTTAGCTGCAGCCCTAGACACACTGCAACACACGCAGATAGTGATTTATATATCGGCAGGCCTTGAGACGATACACCGCTTTAGTTGCAAATAGACCTGAAAATACACATTTTCTGCCAACGAGGTCACAGTAAGGTAGTGTCTTTACAGTGTGTGTGTGTGTATATATATATATATATAAATAAATGTGTAAGACTATCTCTCTATATATACACACTGTATGTGTGTGTGTATGTGTGTGTGTGCGTGTGAAAGAAGGAGGTAGAGAAGGAGAGAATTTTTCATGAATATATTTAACGGTGGAGGGCTGTAATAAGCCCACGGAGGTGAGTGATAGTGGTGCTATCTGCGCAGTGGGAGCCTATAGCCAGTTAAGTTACAGAAGAGGGCAGAACAAATGGTTCCACCAGGGCTGAAAACGAGAGCGGCCAGGAGAGGGGGATAGTAACAAGGCAGGGGAGGAGAGGGAAAATGAGGTGAGGAGAAAAATAGACCAGAGATGAGAGACGGATGTAGACACAAAGAGTCGAGGCAGAAGTGTAGCAGAGAGAGAGAGAGAAGAAGACGACGTATTGCGAGATGAGGGGCTGAAAAAAAAAAAGAGGCTGCGGAGAGAAATGGGAGTGAGCGAGGAGGGAGAAAGGCAGAGGCAAGAAGACGGAGAGAAAGCGGCAACAGACAGAAGCGAAACAATTCATTTTAGCTGACAGTCAGCACGGAGATCCATAAGCGAACAGCTAAATATAACTCAGAGATTCAAAATTCAGAGGAGGATTTACAAGAGGAGTATGGAGACGGGAAAAATACGGACTGGAAGAGGCTCCTGCTGAGCCGGCTGCACACGGAAACACATTGATTCCTTCATGGATACGGCTAATTAATGTGTCAGATAATAACTCAGATCATTAGTGTCAATTAGGCTGCTGGGTTATAAAAATGTGTGAAAAAAAAACCCTGGCTGCGATAGAAATCAAAAGCCCAAGGTTAAGACATAGAACCCACAACATGTAGTCAATAGTCTGAATTCTCTGCAGCAAACAGCAACATGTAATAAAGCTGGAGCCCTGAGACGGGTTTACCTTGCACTCCGGGGCCCTGAGTAGGGATTAGGTGACCATAAATAGTCGTCTGAGACCTCTGGATCTTACCTTGAGTCTAGGGCCGGGGTGATGGTAGAGACTGCGGCAGGGCCTTTGAATGGAGCTTTGGATGAAGCGGCGGCTCTGACTGCTGCAGGATCTCGAGCTGCGGCTTTGAATTTGACCGAGGCGACGGGTTTGAGGGCGGACGGAGCCGGAGCCGGAGCCGCAGGAGACCTGGCCGGGGCCGAGGCAGAGGCAGGCTCCGGAGAAAGGGTTGGCGGGGTGGGTGAGGATGAGGCGCTGTCTGCTGCGATGGAGTCCAGAGGGGGTAAACACAGACGGGTACGGTACTGATCCACCTGATGGGCTGGGACATAGCTTATGCTGAGGGTGGGGGAATATGGGAAAAGAAGTGTGGGGGGGTGGGGTGAAAACATTTCAAATATTAATATGACTAACTCTGTTTTCACATTTGCACATATTTTTAACTTCCAGCACCAAACAATGACTAATAGGATGACAAGGAATGAGGTAAATGACATTGCACCTAATGAATGGTTTCTTTACAAGACAGATGGATTATTATTATTTTCTCTGCCAGGGGGATCATGCAATTGGTCGCGTGCGTGCTCCTCTGTGTCTGTCCACTGCTAATTTCGCATTGTGCTGCAGCAAACTGCATACAATTTTGGGTGGCCAGTTATGGCTGCATGCTCAAGGACATTTCATGGTTGCGGTGACTCACACTTTCTCAAAACACCTATTATTGGATGTTTTATACTGCCATTGACTCCCTGCTGGCTCCTCACTCACTACTCTTAACCGCCCCCCGGGCCGGTCGGGGGCTGTTAGTGATAACACAGCTGAGTGCGCTCACTTTTAGTGTTTTGGACGGTGTCTTTGGCTATCAGCTAACAGCTAACGGCCTACCGGTAAACACCCAGCTGAGTACCCCTCGGCCGCTGCTCTGCGCCCAGAGGCACAGTGGGGGAAGACAGTTTGCTCACTTATATAGTTTTGGATGGTCTAAACGGCTAACAGCGAACAGCTCAACACATTTGTATGAAATGTCTCATACAACGACTTTGAGACGATTGCCTGCATACATCACCGCTTGTTTTTGAGTTTGAATGAAGTGTGATTTACGACCCCTTATAGCCTCCTGGCGTCTAGACGTTGTGGGTTGTATTGATACAATCATACTATACAGCAATCGTTGCACACCTTGCAGAGATCTGCACTCTACTGAGTGCACCTTTCTATTTACCTCTGTCACTGTAGGAGGACAGAATTCAACTTTTCTGCTTAAAGGAATCGTCTGACATTTTAGAAGATTATTTGATTCCCTTTCGTATCAAGAGTTAAATGAGAAGATTGACAGCGCTCTAATGTTTGTACTGTAAATATGAAGCTACAACCAGCATCTGGCTAGCTTAGCTTAGCACAAACACTGGACACAAGGGGAAACAATCTGGATTCCCGATTCACATAAATACGTACTTTATCTAGAACAACTATACACCACTAAATAAGAGAAGAGAACGCTGGAAGCACCTGAAGCTATGTATAATAAATAATGCTAAATTATTCGAAGCATCATCAGTAATCAATTAGCCATTAGTAACGTACTTTTTATATTGCAGACCTGAAAAACAATCACTTAACTTTAAGGCTGCTGTCTTACATGTCAAATGTTTTTAGGTGCTCTAAAATTATAGATGTGCCCCACTCTATTCACATTGGTTGTGCTGCAGTTGGTACAAGACGATTTCTTTTATTTTTGACTAAACGTATACTAAAAGATGCATTTCTGATTCAAGACGGTTCCAAGATTTCCTAACACACAACACACTTATAGTAAGAAAAAACATGCTTTGCATAAACCCAGATCTATCTAAGCTATGGCTCAAACAACATCATATAAGTAAAGCGTCAAGGACATCATTAAAGCCCCCATACCCCTCCTCCAGCTTTCATTATTGTGTGGCGCTACCCCTAGACATGCAGATTCAGCCGAAAGAGCCAATTCCTCTCATGGTGGCAGATTGAATATGGAGGTCTTCCGCGCTAAGCTGTTGTGACTGAGCCATGTGGACAGCCTGTCGTGTCTCAACAGAGGCAGTTTGATAGTGACAAGCCCTCACCCATCTATGTCGGTCTTATTCTGAGGCTGCCAAAGCAACTCATCTGCCTCCACTCCGCTAGTTTGTCTGCAGTGCTTGTCAGCAGGAGGAGGCAGCGAGAGCGTGTGCGTGAGGGTGATAGAGGAAGACAGAATGTGGTTGTCTGTGTATGTGTGTGTGTGTGTGTGTGTGTGTGTGTGTGTGTGTGTGTACTGTGGCGTGCATCTATGAGAGGCTCTTTAAAACACTCTTTTATTCAGAAGCACACTGTTCAAGGTGAGATGAGGGATGAATTATTCAGAGATATTTCCCATAGCAGGAAAAAGGTGTTTTTGGAGGTTAGACCATTGAAGGGCTGTGTATGTGTGTGCCTGTAAAAGCAAGAGGGAGAGAGGCTGAGGGAGAGAGAGAGAGAGAGAGAGAGAGAGAGAGAGAGAGAGAGAGAGAGAGAGAGAGAGAGAGAGAGAGAGAGAGAGAGAGAGAGAGAGGGAGGGAGAGAGAGAGAGAGAGAGAGAGAGAGAGAGAGAGAGAGAGAGAGAGAGAGAGAGAGAGAGAGAGAGAGGGAGATAGTGTGGGTGTTTAGCAGGGCAGCACGGTGGTGGAGGTGGGGCGCATCTCCAATCAGCCAAACAAGCATTGTCGATGTGGAGCCGTAACTGCTGATGTTATACAGCAAGTTATAATTTACCCAATTTCTCCCTCGGGCAATCTTTAAAATTTCATCATCGAATCTAATTTAACATGTCTGCAGCGCCTCATTCAACTGCGACCGCAGTGTCAAAAAAAAAAACAAGGCGGTGATGGAGATCCAAAAGTACGCCAAGAACGTTTATCCACGACGATGCGGCGACAGTCCTGTTTGTGACTGCGCAGAGTGCATATTTATATTTATGAAGTACCATATACTCACTCATTCGAGGCGCACACACTGATGTAGAAAAGATGTAGAAAATGTGAGCAGTATTCAATTACTTAGTTTGTTTTCAGTGGATGATTGTTCTCTGCATACCCAAAGGACTTTTCAAAATTCGCTCTAAACTAAGAGCTTACTTATTTAAGCAAGGACGTGTTTAAACAATGGCATGAGGGAACGAGCAAATACAAGTAATATAAATAACTGTGATAAATAACAGTTTGGGTTTTTAATGTGCCACAAAAGTGCCCTATACTTTGATGCTCTTGCTGTAATGTTGATTTGTGTCGTGATCTACAAAGTTCTTAGAAACAACCAGGATACCATGTTACCTGTTACATGTCAGCCACACACTAAATATTACCTCCGTGTTTGTGAGGTAGCAACTAATGAGTTCAACCTTCAGTGCAGGTGGACGAAATTCCCTCAAGGCTGAGATATCACGAGAAAGGGACAGGCCGTGAGGTCACAGTGACCTTGACCTATGACCTCCACATTCTAATCAGTTCATCCTTGAGTCCAGGTTGAGGTTTGTGCCAAAGAAGAAGAAAAAAATTCCCTCCAGGCGTGCCTGGGAAATCGCGTTCGCAAGAACGGACGGATGGACGACACAGAAACATAACGCCACCGGACACCGCTGAAGCGGTGGCATCGAAATACAATGTCAACATATCAGTATCTCGTGATCCCGTGTACGTTTTGTGCCAGGGGGTTGCAGCACGCCTGTGACACAGTTAGAAATGCATCGGATTCGGAGGGTCATCATCAATGGGTTTGTAGGGGGATGGGAATCATTGAATCTGTTCTTCCTATTGCTCTTAAAAGCAGCTCACTTCCGGTGACGGCTTATGACAGCTTATGATAGCTTATGATAGTTTCCTCATATGAAGTCTTGAGACTGGCTTCTCCAAAGAGGAAACTGATTCTGCAGAGCTTTCACAGAGTTGTGTGAGCTGCACCTGTTCTGTTTTTTTTTTTGTGTTCAGCCCAGAACAAATACTAATCACATATTGTGACTGCCGTTGGGACAGCGACTGGCTCCTCACCTTATCTCCGGCCCTATGACGGAGTGTCTGCGGAGCGCGGCTCTGGCCCTGGCGTTGGTCAGATCGGAGGTAGGCTCTCCGTTCATGGCCAAGATGGCGTCCCCCACCCCCAGCCTGCCATCCTGGCTGACAGAGCCGCCCTGGACCACGCTGCGAACCAGCATGCCTGAGCCGTCCTTGATAGCGCTCACCGACATCCCTGCCAACACGCACGCACACACACACACACACACACACACACACACACACACACACAAACACACACACACACACACACACACAGACACACACATGGGCACAGGTGAGTGGAGGTTCTGGCTAAGGCTATTCTGAATGCATGCCAAACAGACAAGACAGTCACCCAAACAACACACCTGACAGTGGGAATAAACAGTATAATCAGGACAGACACTAAGGCAGATTAGCACGCAAACATGGCTACGTATGTTTGACATTAACACGGCATCATCCGTCACAGAGGCGCGCAATCGAGGACACCCACAGAGGGCGCAGGTGAATCCAGGGGAAGCACATGCCAACAACACAAACACCTGACTTTGGCTTGATCCAATCAGACGCTAGGCGGATTACACAAACACTTCATTAATGCAAACAGGCAGAAGCAGACACACACGCAGACGCACACACACACACACACACACACACACACTGCAGACAGGAAGGGCTACAACCGACGAATTAGGTAATCTAGTCTGCGGCGCCTGCATTACTACTTTGCTATCTACTGGAGGACTACGCACATCCACCACACTATGGTCGTACAAAATTTGAAGTTGGTCAAAGAAATGACTTTGTGCTTATTTTTTTTGATCAAATAAATCGTTTATTGATTGTTTTGGGGGTTTTTTTGGTATTACATTCAAATTACAATACAATCATAGTGCCTGGAATACACGGCTACGGATGCTGACAAGACGAACAGAAGTCACACATTTCATGAGAGGAAGACTGAGGTGAGATAATAATGAATGTCTCAAACTTCCAAGGGTGCTATCATTTACTTTAACACAGCATCAAGAATACATCGGGTTTTTTTTCTATAACAAACTGCTGCGTGAACTTTTAACAATAACTCCCACATGAAAATCTATTTGATTTGACCTCAACGAAAACTATTTATGGTACCACAAACGTACAGTAAGTGCAATAGGTTCACACCATTCGAGAACAAACAAAGACTTCTAAACAGGCTGCATGTATTCATGTTTTAGACGAGCAAGGCAAGAAAAGAAAAGACCTCATTATGATCCGTTAAAGTTTCTCCGTTAACAGCCTGTTCTGAAAGCCATACAGTCCTTGCAGTACAAACCAACCATATGCTCTACGTACTGTACATAACAGCATCTCCAAATATGGGCATTTAGTCATAGTTGCACATTGGATATAATTGGACATGGCACCTAATAATAGGAAGAATATAAAGTAGTGCAAATAGTACTACAATAATATTGGTCGTTAAAAAATCCCCAGTTATTCGGGCCTTACAGATACTTGCTTGGAAGTTCACATATATTTAAATGAACATAAAACACAGAACATCTGTAAACCCTCCACATTTGGATATCCAGAACACCATGCTGCATTAAACACCTCAGCAAGCAGACCTACAACAATTTACAACAGATGAAAACCAAAGAACGCACTGACACACAGACTGCAGGTTATGACCTTGATTGTTTTTTCTACCTATGAACATTTACATAATCTTAACACACCTACACACACTCACACACACACACACACACACACACACACGCACACACACACGCACACAGAGTTGTGTGTTGAGTTTGTTTCCTTGTGCTTTGCACAGTGCCCTTAGATTAAAGTGCAGGAGTGCCTTACACCCTGTTGTTTTCCATCCTGTAATGTTTGAATAACCAATAAACTCTCAGCACTGGAGTATAAACATAAATGTATTTAGAGATTAATTTATACTTATTGATTTTAATGGATTACTGCTCATGCACCCCCATGCTAGCCTGTCAGACAAACACACACACACACACACACACACAAACACACACACACACACACACACACACACACACACACACACACACACACACACACACACACACACACACACACACACACACACACACACACACACACACACACACACACACAGTAATCATCTCCTCCTCTCAGGTATGAGGAGCACACCACTACTCTTCGGGGCGGTCGTCATCACCGCCGCCTATTAGCGTCATTATCGCCGTGCCGGCGACGTACACACACCAAGACACCATCACCATGAGAAAGACGGAGAACATACCAAGGCTACGGTTGCCCCGGACAACAGTGATTGTCCTCTCAAAACTGGTGCGGGGGGGCAGAGGCGGCGCCCGCTGCCTGTAGTCTTCCTCCATGATGGGGAAACGATGCCGCAGCCGGTTTTCCTGCGAGAGGTATAACAGAGGGCACAAGTGAGTGGGAGGAACTATTGGAAGGATTGTCATGGAACTTTCTTCAGGGAGTCATGGTCCCCAGAGGATAACTGACTGTGGTGATCCTCTGACTTTTCCTCTAGCTCAACAGCCTCAGCTGTTAGCATGCTAAAATGCGAAGGTAAGATGCAGGCGACAACCTCCGGTTCTGCCGAGTAAAGCCGATGTAGAAGTATCTTAAAACTTGCAACTTATCTACTGACCAGCAGGGGGCGAATCCTCCGGTTGCAAAAAGAAGTGTGATTGTATGGAAGTCTATGAGAAAATGACTCTACTTCTCTCTTGATTTATTACCTCAGTAAACATTGTAAACATGAGTGTATGCTCTCAAGCCAGTTTCAAGTCTTTTTCAATACAGCATGATGTTCATTTAGTACCTTATAGTCCATTTAGATTAAAATAGACCATAAAGCAGGGAATGTTTTAGGGCGGGCTTACTGTGATTGACAGGTCACTGCCGCTACCAGAGCCGCATGTGGCTATCTATGTCACTTCTCGCATTCCAAATATGGTAACTTCCGTTCATTGGTTGCAAATAATCCAAGATGGCGACGGCAAACTCGAGGCTTCAAAAAGGCACTCCACAAACCAATGGGTGATTCAAGTTATTCTTCTCCTTCTTATATACAATATGATTACATACAGTATGATAAGATGACAAACATAGTTTATGTTATACCTGCTAAACCATTCCATTCAACTGTTTAGCGAATTTTAAGCAGACCTTTGGACACCTCACAAAGCTGCTAGCACGGCTTTAGACTCTTACTCTTGTTTTATCAGGATGTTTGACTCCTGAACCAAAAATATCAACCTCAGAGAGGCATTAGAGGAAATTCATCAAATTCTAGTTGAGATACATGTCATTTGTTAAAATATTTCAATCTGGATCAAAATGGTGGACCGACCAACCGACCGACAGACAAGCCATCCCGAGGGCCCTGCTGCCATTGCAGATTTGCTACAACATAAGCTCTTGCGCGCATTATTGTACACGGAGCAGATCTAACTTCTTCAAAAGGTACACCATTATGCACTAATATCCTAACCTACTATCATCACGACCAATCAAATTTCTGATGTGATAAAAAAAAAAAGATATCAAACAACTATCAACTCTCCGGGGAAAAAGCCTTCGGAGTAATTCTGAGATGTAAAACATGCAGAGAGGGAGATTCTTTGGTCCCCCCCGGGGCACTTCACAAAGAAAAAAAGGGTCAACCAGGAGATCGACTTTGAACCTTCACAGAAAGTGCAAGCAGCCCTGAAGTTCTGAAGCTACCTTTGCAACAAGCCGGTCTTTGATGAGAACACACTGACTCTTGCTGCTCTGGGTCTCTGTGTGTGTGTGTGTGTGTGTGTGTGTGAGAGATACATTAAGGTGCCCTTGTGCTGGACCAGGTGCCAATGTCGTGCAAGCAGTAAGCACTTTTCATTGAGAGGCAATTGTTGGTAATTAAGCAAAAGTGAGAACAAAAGGGCTGCCTCGAGAGGATTGAGTTGAGACCACAATGGAGAAACAAAGTCGTTGACACGGAGCACTTTCTCTCTACCTGGCCAAGTGATACTGATACAGCCGGCTCTAAGCTCGCCGCTGTAGAACGTGAAGGGAGAGAACAAACGCCGTCATGGTAATCTCCTTCGGGGGCGGCTCAAAATGGCTACCCACAGAATCTCAGGTTTGCATGGTAATGAGCGACGCTTCCTGTGTGATGGACCACAAGATTCAGACACCTGCGGCGTTAGTGTAACTGTCACAGCAAAGATGTTTCCTGGTGAGTCCAAAGCGACAAGCAAATGCTGGTTTACGAGAATCATTTTGGTGGTTGTGCATGATTCTTATTAAACCAAATAACAGATTAGGAACTTTCACATTTAGAAGACTGACAATTCTATTTATTTCAGATCTATGTTCGGCAGAGAGTACACACAGAACTGGTGCTTTAAAATAATAATTCTGCAGTATAGCACCTAACTATTTGTCAAACCAACTGCAAGAGACAACCTGCCCTTTACTCTCCTGTGGACCAAAGTTTTACTGGTTTTGTAAACCACAAAAAAGTGGAGCAGAAAATATGTGAAAAGAACTTTCCGGCAATATCAATATATCGTAAATCCTTTTTTTGCTGTTTGACATACCGTTGAAATGTAACACGGCTGAATGATGCTGTTGTCCTCGTAGTTGCAGGTGTTGGTGTTCGCCTCTGTTGCCTCGGCTAGCAGGCTGTTCTGAGAGTGGCTGTCGGTGTCATCGTAGGAAACCCTCAGGCTCCTCTCTGAGATGGGCGTCAAGCCGCCGCACAGTTCCAGCTGAGAAAGCAAAATTTCCAAAAGTTGAAATCAAGAAGTTTAAAAGAAAAAAAAGGGCTATTTGCTTCAAAAGTGAGGCGAAAGAAGGTGACTGTAAATTAGACACCTCCTTCTTCTCTCCCCCTCTCTCTCCATCTGTAGTGTGGTCGAGCATTGTGTTCGTCTCTCAGCTGCATTAAAAATTCAGACGGCCTGTAACTGGATGCTCGTGTTGCTTGTTACTAAGCCACAAGTCCACAACAATAAGGGGAAGAAATGCTGTGCTCTCGAGAAAAAAACCCCACACAATTAGGTAATTGTCTTGCATATCTTTAATAGTTTATTAATATAAAAGTAAACTATGCTGAATAAAAAGTCCACTTTTGAATTTATGGGTACATATGCTGCAGCCAATTATATGATGATATGCAGTAGATTGTATGACAATATATAACGTGTCTACTGTCAGACACATAACATAATAGTAATGTATTACTGTAATGTATGACTGTTTTAATGTATTAGAACATTCAATGAGCAGGAATTCCTTGAAACAGTAGTGAATTTGTACATGTTTTTCTATTTTGCAATATTGTGGCGCAGCAACTTCATTTGTTAGTTTTATTCAATTTGCTGGATTAGCCAAAAACAGATCCAGTTTCTAATTGGATTTTCAAGAACATGTACTTTGCAACATGAAGTAGTGTATACGGCATAACCCCCCCCCCCCCCCCATCTCTTTACATACCGGCAGTGGTTTGGCAACTCCAATGCGGACAGAGCCGTAGCCGGTGGACTTCAGGACGTACACGGCGTAATCCAGGCTGGAGCCCTCCAAGTCACTCTCGTTGACGAACATGAGTCGGTCGCCAGGCAGCAGGCGACCGTCTCGATCTGCTACACCTCCGGGCACCAAGGACCGGATTACCAAAACTGTTTTGGTGACATCTTCTGGATCCTAGAGTTAGACACAAGAATGGCAGATACACAAGGACTTTGAGATTAATTAGATGCATTGTGTGCTAGATGAATGCAAGTAAACAACAGAATAAAAAGGCACCGGTATAAAAGTCTGTGGATTGTGTGGTTTCACAGAGCGGCAACCAGCTGTAGTAAAGCTCTTATTTTCTTACATGACAGTAAAGCCGTGACGCTGAAATATGCTAAAATGACCCTAAAACAACGACTTTCCAGTCTCAGCGGTTCAGCACACAAATGCCCAGAATACAACAAGTCCACATGCTTCTCTATTGTCTTTGTCCCGATCCAACCTGACACTGCTATTCTTAGAACGCAGCCTATTCCAATCTGTTCTATCTGCAGAAGGGCTCGGGGGGGCATGTCTCTGACCTGGTAGTCCAGGATGCTGAAGCCCAGTCCCGACTCGCCTTTCTCCAGCTCGACCACCTGAGCATCTCTCTCCCACATGGCCAGAGGAGGAGACATGGGGGGCACGCCGCGCTTGGTGATGTCCTCAGCCGTGGGACAGGGAATGACACAACCCTGGTCCAACTGGGTCAAGCAGAGAGGGCAGAGGCAAAGAGGTTGATTCACGATGTCGGGGGCATTTTCTTAGTGGCATGTCAAATGCAGGGGATGTGTAACAATTCCAATGTGGTCTTTACTGTTTTACACTAATGCCTGACCCCTCCATTCCCCCTTTCACCAATGTGTGCCTTCACCTTGTCGTTGAAATCGGCCAGCAGCTCTTTCAGGGTGAGATGGACGTCGTCGTCCTCTTCCTCATCGCTGTCTGGAATCACCGGGGGTACAATGTGCGAGCACACCAGGCAGACATGCTTCGGCAGCTCCTTCAGAATATTGACCACCTCCTTATGTGTCTCTCCAATGAGAGGGATCCCATTCACCTGCCGGGAAGATACTTAATATACATGTGTATATTTCTAATATTGTAGTAATAGTAATAGTAATAGTGTTTTTCTAAAATAGATATTCCTATGGTCAGTTAGTCATGCTTCAAGCTTTTCAATAAGGACCGGAGAAAACACAACTGTGCTGATTATCAGAGGATAACGTTGAATTTAACGTAGTATTTTCTTCTGTGATTGTGATGATGAGTGAAATCTTCCCTAAAATTGGATATTTTTCGTGATATTTCAGTTTTTTGGGGTGTGGAGCAATTAGCGGCCACAGCACATCAAGTCACAGCAGGAACAATTAACGCTTCAAGCGGAAACTAAACCGAGCGAGGCTCATTTAAAAACAGAGCTGAACAGCAGCGTCGCCATGCAGATGTCGTCTGGGGGAGATGAAAGTGGTTGAGCTGCGACACAGTTGTTTGCCTGCACGCTCAAAAGAGACATGGAGGACACCAGACAGTTTGCAGTGTTTTCTAGACAGCAAGCAAAAAGCTACTGTGCGTGAGTTCATCCGAGTGCTCGTCATGATGAACGATACGCGTGGGTGCGTGAACTGGCCCAGCGGAGGGGGAGGAGGGCAAGCTCAAATGCGCAGAGGCACACATACTCACACCCACCTTCTTGTGTTGCATGCTGTACTTCAAATTGTGTGGTGATAACTGGTGTTGTTTCAGATGTATGTCTATAAAATGCAATACGCTCATAGACTGTATGTAAGAAGTGGACGTAGTCACCGTGACGTCATCCATTGGTTTGTCGACGACGGCTTTGAAGCCTAAAAATTGGCATTTCGGACGCCGCCATCTTAGTTCTTTGCAACCAGAAGTGACACGACAGGGTGGAGCTAAGTACAAACAAATGCTGAAAAAAGACATTTTTCTGGAGCAGAAAGTTTCAATTAACTTTCATGAATTGAAAACACACTGTGAAAGGGTTAAAATGTGAAGAGGAACCCCGAGGGTAGTGACCTGTCAATCACAAGGTCATAAAGCATACCTTGTTTTATGGTCTATTTTACTCTAAATGGGACCAATCATGCTGTATTGAAGAAGACTTGAAGCAAGAGATTGAGACCGTAAACTCATGTTCACAATGTTTACTGAGGTCATAAATCAAGTGAGGTCCTTTTCTCATAGGCTTCTCTACAATTAGAGTTTCTTTTTGCAACCATTTCAGCTCACTTCTGTAACCAGCGTAGCATTGAAGCTAACTAGCCTTGCTAATTCCAACATGCTATAATGCTACGCCGGTTACAGAAAATGAGCCAAACAAAGTTGTCACTCATCTGGGGACAGCATTGTGCTTTGCTACGCTGTGACAGGAGTGCGGATGAAGCATTAAATTGTTACATTTGTTTATTTTAGTCGTTACTGCAAAACCTCTCTGTGTGCCTGCGACTTGCTAAAGGTCAGCTAGGTTTATACGGAGGCGCGATGACAACGGTACATGTTAAAATGTCAACCGCTACGACCATCCTGCTACGTTCGAATGGTGATGTCCGTGCTACTCCTTTTCTATTTCTATGATCTCGTATCTTGAGCTGAGTTGAGTTGCAGACGTGTCGGTTACCTCCAATATCTGGTCTCCAGTAAAGATCCTGCCGCTTTGGCCAATGGGGCCCTCGGGTAAGACGGAGCACAGGTAGTGATGTCCCGCCCGGGCCTCCAGACTGATGCCGAGACCGCTTGTCTCACTGAAACGCTCCAGCTGACACACCTAAAAGAGTGATGTGAAGTTCAGCGGTGAAGAGGGAGGGTTTTTCTTCTTTGAATTGGAAATTACATGTAAAATAAAATAATACAGCATTCACATACGTACAATACTAATAGTTTTTCTATGCATGTCACAGTAAATGATTATTTTTAACTACAGAGACGTACGATGACTTCATAACGCTGTCCGACTGCATGCTGCCACCTCTTCCTCAGGTCCTCCTCCTCAGCAGGCGTCAGTTTCACACCTGTAAAATGTGCACACACACAAAGACAATCACCCTCACCTCACTTATACACACACATTCCCATTCCTGTCATTCCTGGCCCTGGATGATCCAATCAATAAAGAATAGGATCCTATATGAAAACATCACTTTGGCTGTTTTATAGCGAAAAAACAACATCATTCTTCTTGTGGCAAAGCGGCATGTCAACCACAACCACTCAGAGAGCCGCCCCCCCCCCCCCCCCCCCCACACACACACACACACACACAATCTTGTGATTTCTTGGCAAACTAATGTTTTCTCGTTATTCTATGAAAACCTCACAGCAATCAGGGCTTATTTGGCTGTGTTCTCTAATCAAGCCCCCCAAAAATGCCTGTGTGTCTAAATCAAGCTGCACATGCAGGCGGAGCACGGGACAAATCCTCCGGAATGAGCTGAATTAGTTGGATAAACACACGACCGAACAACGCTATAAATAGACACCCATCAAAGAGCTATGCCTCGCTGCCACATCGCCATTCCCCGAGTCCAATCAGCATACTCCGAGTTCCCTGATGCGGTTCCAGACCGCGGTGCAGCACGGGAAGCAGGAGCTTACCGTTTCTGGAACTGTGTCGGGGACGTCCGTTGGCGTATGCCGCTCGGCGGGAGATTTCACGCAGGGAGCAGATTCCTGGGAGACGGGGGGGGGGTAAGGGGGGGGGACGCATTTTGAGCACACACATGCAGGGATCCAAACACACAATAATGTGTACAAATTGACAGCAAGCATTGTTCTATTTTGAGGTATCAGAAAGTTATTTCAATCATGATTTAACCAGACTGGGCAGGTAACAGCTGTGGATCATGACTAAATTTGTTCCCCATATGCTCAGCTACTTTAAAAAACCCTCTCTCAGCACAAAGCAACCTGTCTCTTGGATCCTGTTGAGGCCCAGTCTGTAGGGATTGCCCTCGTGGAAGCTGTGGGAGTGTCGGAGGGGCTGCAGCGGAGGGACCGGGGGCAGGATGTGACTCAGGCGGACAGCCTTCCTCAGCAACCTCAGTCGGACCAGGGGGCCCGTCCTCCTCAGCACCTCCATGGCGCGCTGCTCGCTGCAGCCCTGCAGGCTCGCCCCGTCCACCTGAGGGAGAGGGGGACAATGTATCAGTGGGGAGTAGGGGAAGAGAGCCAGTAGGAAAGCACAGGTATGATGGGGACATAGATGAGATTATAGATGAGATGCACGGTCTCGAGGTAAATTAAAGGGGAAAGTAAAAAAATAAATCAATAATAATTATAAAATAAAAGATGGAAAGTCTAGGAGAAAACAAGAGATGATGAAGAGACGGATGGGAGTAAAAGCAAAACCACAAGAATTCCCCTTCATCGGCTTAAAAAGACCCTAATTGGTTTCTATGAAACTCCTCAAAGATGCAAACTGTGCAGATTTCCAGAACCGGTAATATTCAGCAGAGAAAACATTTCAGACAACAAGGTATTTGTCTTTAGAGGGCACAATAACAAATACAATAAAGCTTTTGGGCAGGACTCACAGATAGGATGATGTCTCCGATGTAGATGCGTCCATCTTGATCCACCGTGCTGCCTTTCACTACGCTCTTCACTATCACACCGGCGCTGTAGACTGAGCAGACCAAGATAAATTAAGAGGAGAACGTAGCATTGATTTTGTGCCTTGGATTTAGCAGGTATCATTCATCATTCTGTTCCCGGTTTGTTTCCGTCAACCTAGCTTGGAATATTGATGGTAAGCAAATCTTTGTTCAAACTCGGTAGATATGGTTACCTGAGTTTAGGTCACCTATGTAGCTGGAAATGGTGAATCCCAGGCCCTGACTGTTCTTAGTGAACTGCACGCTGAACTCATAGTCGTCATTCAAGTCATTGAGCTGCGAAGAAGTGAAACAAATCATGTTATTATCGGGAATATTGTATTATACATGTAATGCCTCTGATAATCCTTTTTTGCATTTGACTTTTTTTCTATTTCACACCTTGCCGTCCAAACTGTCCTGGCTGAGGACAGGAGAGGAAAGGTGGTTGTCCTTGGTAACATCCCTGGCGATGAGCAGTTTCACCTTGGTGCCAGCATTTCGCAGCACCTGCGGTCAGGTGGTCATATGTGAACGTGTGAAAGTGACAGTGTGTGACAATTGCATGTCATAAATAAATTTAATTTAATTTTAAAAAATCTGTAAAGGCAGGGTTGGCAATCTTTCTCAAAAACACATCAATATCAATCTTTCTTGATATATTTTGTTGGAATTCTCATTACATCCCGACAGCAATCAAAGAATAAAATGCTCTGACAAAAAAAAGGTTGCTGAACTGTAATAAGGCTGTCCAATAATTTCGTTCGGCCCAAATGTAATGATTGCACGGGCCGTCTGAGTCTTCCACAAGCTGCTAACAAGACAACGAGTCATATTTGTTGTTTACGTTCTTCTTGATACTTTTTAGGTGGGTGGAAGGCCTGAAGGGACGGGCTGTCAGTGTTGTGGACTTGGAGACTTTCTTGCTTGATTAAGCAACTATTGGCGCTAGCGCTGCTAGCTACTTTCATTGGACAAGATTCGGCAACACTGGTCTGGGATTTTTCGGTTGGATAATTATTAAAACCTAGCGTACTCTTGCTAGTTTCTCATGATTACCAACCCTGCCTTTAAGAGACAGCTGCCCTTTGAGAGCAGCCTCGGCCCGCGTGTGACTGTCGTCTTCCACTGTGTGTAGAATCAATCCCAGCTTTTTTATGGAACTTACTTTCTGGTGGTAAACAGCGGATACACAGAGCCTGGCTGTTATTTTAAACACATGTTATCATTACAGACAAAGACTCACCTGTGCCACCTGCTCGCTGTTCATGCCCGCCAGATCCGTATCTCCGATGCGCAGGATTTGATCACTGCTACGCAGGCGCTTATCCTGGGGAGCCCGGTTACAACACAAACATTCAGTGTGAACAGTCTTTAAATACGTTTAGCAGACTTTACCAAACACACTTCAGTTAAATACAACATCTGAGTATATTGATGGTTGGTTCTAAGATTGCATTCATCAATAAGGAAGGAATAGATTGAGATTTTAGAAAGACACTTCTTGTTGTTGAGAGTTAGGTGAGAACAATGATAGCACTCTCGTTAACAGTGGTGTCGATCTTCTCATCTAACTCTCTGCAAGAAAAAAAAGGGAATCACCCCCATAATGTTGATCTATTCCTTTAACTTGCTATATAAGGTCTGGCTACGCAGTTGATTGGCAGGTGGATTTACCCGTCCGGCAGCTCCGCCAGGAAGTATGGTCTTGACCATGACACCTGTGCTCCGCCCTCCTATGATGCCAAAACCAAGCCCTTTCCCATCATTAATCAGCTCTATCATCTCCACATGACGCCTCTAACGTGGCAGCGGTTAAAAGAAGAGGGAGGGAGAAATAAATTAGAGTGGTATTAAGAAAAGTGAAACAAGTTTGATTTTCATTGTTAATCTACATCCGCTTTTTCCCAGCGCTACAGCAACACCTCACATGTAAGCCGACTGTACCTCGTGAGCAATGGCAGACAGGTTTCTCCCCATCGACATGGTGCGGGAGATTCGAGGTGGGGTGCAGTACTAAAAACGAAAAAAAATGTCAAGCGTAAAACACGAGCAAACCTGAAATGACAGAGTTGTCTCTTACGATCAGCTGAAGCCTTCAGACGATGTAATATGTGCTTGAGTTTTACAATGTAATGTGATATTATCAAATGTGACATTTGGATTGGTGATGAGTTACATTTTACAATTCAAATGAAAATATATATGTATAATATATATATATATATATATATATATATATTGTATATATTATATAAAATAAATTGCTTCATTTTACCAAACCACCTCTTATTTACGATGTGTATTTTTTACGTACTTGCGATTCAGTGGGAACGCAGTTGTCTGGGTAGATATCCGAGAAAGACAGATCCGGCGAGTCCAGGGAGGAGATGCTGCCCTCCCTGTGGATGGATCTGCCGGGCCCTCGGTTCTCCATGGCCCATGTGTAGGAGTCACTGTGGCTCAGCGTCTTCAGGTCCAGCGCCACGCCCTGGCAGGGGCCACAGTTCATGGACACAGATTTGAAGACCTTCCCCTGGTAGGATTGAGAGAGCAATACGCGATGGATAAATGAGGGCATGAGGGAGAAAGAGGATAAAAGTGTAGAAATGGAGTGGATGCAAGTAAAAGGAGATGGGTTGGGTGTGATAGAGAGAGTAGATGAACGAGAGAAGGATTGATGGACGGATGTGAGGTAAGGGAGAAAGATAGATTGGGAAGAAAACAAACGAGGGAGATAAAGAGATGAGGAAGGGGGATTAATAGAGAGGTTGAGGCATTAATTGGAAAAGAAGATATGGAGAGAGAGAGAGAGAGAGAGAGAGAGAGAGAGAGAGAGAGAGAGAGAGAGAGAGAGAGAGAGAGAGAGAGAGAGAGAGAGGGGGAATAGGCAGCAACAGTGATGGAGAGAAATAGAAAGGATTAACAAATTGAGAAAGGAGGGCATTGTGATACAATGAAGAAAGATGTGGGAGGGAGGGCGAACGTGTGCGAGCCAGAAGAAGAAAAAGAAAGGACAGAAAAAAGGAGCAGAGAGGGAAAAAATAGGAGAGCAGGACCACAAGTATCTTAGATAAGGGCTTCTGTTCAATACCACGTAAGCACAAACGGTTCTCTTTTGTCTTTTCGCTGTTCTGCTTCAAAGTTTAAAAGGATGCTTATGCTAGACGCTTATATCTGATCTGCATGCTATTTCATTCCAACAACTTTGACACCTGCTGGAATAGCAGGAGTAGAATAAAAGATAGCACTATCACAACACTAATAAGACTAAGGTTTATATAAAACCTGGGATTTTTGAAAGATACAAGACCCTGAACAAAAATTGCATCAGTGTCTGTCCTGATAAACATCTAGAAACCACTGACATGATCCAGTGCCTTGTTTCCTGGAATGCAGAGCTCCCACAGAGCACACAACGCTAATGTAATAATCCTTGTGTGTGTGTGTGTGTGTGTGTGTGTGTAGACCGTGGTGCTTTAGGGTCATCTTATTACAGTACACCACAACAGACATGATCATTACTGTTGACAACAGTGGTGGATGGAAGAAGTACTCAAAGATTAAAAAGTGTGCTATTTAAAAGCTGTAACATGAATCAATTCATTTCCTTTCATTTCCTGAATCGGCTAACGCTATTCGTTCCAAGCCGGTCGACACTTGATTCCCCCGGATCCAATTTATTTGAACAAGTCTGACAGGATCCAAACAAGTTGCAGGAGAGAACCGTGAGAAAATAACATTCGGTTATTGAGCGCCAGTTGGCAAAAAAATTATAAAAGAAAAGTCAAATCATTTTGTTTGCGTACCTAAAAATATGCAGTGGTCAACAAAAGAAATTGCAGTATACAAAACTTGCGGTTTCAAAATTACAGAAGCAGGCGCAAAATGTGATTGCATTTATGGAAAAGTGCACTGTGACTTGTTTAGGACTCAAACCTCAAGGTTTAGGACTGAGGACTTGTCTGTCTTGACTCGGGACTGGATTTGGGACTTGTCTGCCTTTACTTGCCTGTCTTGACTCTGCACTTGCCTGTCTGGACTTGGGACTTGCATGTCTTGATTCGGGACTTTACTCAGGACTTGTCTGTCTCGACTCGGGACTTGCCTCTCTTGACTAAGGACTTGAGTGCAAAGACTTGAGACTTACTTGTGACTTGCAAAACAATGACTTGGTCCCACCTCTGGTAGTTATTAGCTTAAGTTATAAAATAAATGTAGAGGAGTAAAAAGTACAATATTTGCCTCTGAATAGAGTAGAAGTATAAATTACCGAAAATGAAAATATTCAAGCAAAAAGTATACTCTGCATGAGAAAATGTACTTATTTACTTTCCACCACTGGCTGACAAATAAGTACATGTACAGTTGTATGTATGTGTACACACACACATATAGGCTGAACAAGTCTAACAGATGACTTATGCAAACTCCTCAGCATATTATATAGCCACTTCCTCCTTCCCTCTGTCTCTCTCTCTCTGTGTCTCAGGGCTTTAGTGGTAAGCTTAGGTAAGCTGATTATTCATCCAGTTTGGTTCGCCCATTCAGTATTTTGGGAACGATTCCGACTGCTTCCCCACCATTCTATATACACCAAAACACCCACGCAGTCATGCTCGCGCTATACCTTCGCCGGGGGCTTCCGCTGAGCTTGCTGTAAGCTGAGTATATGATGGAACAGGGGGCTCTGCAGGACAGTCTTCAGCAGGGAGAGTTTCTCCTGCGTGGGGGCCTCTCCTCGCTCCTTCAGTTTGGCTTGCAGTCTCTCCACAGCCTCCAAGGCAAGCTGAGCATCTGCAGAGAAAGTATATATCATTTTGTGTCATCCAGAAGCAGGATTTTTTCCACTTGCTGCTGCTGCTGCTGCTGCTGCTGCTGCTGCTGCTGCTGCTGCTGCTGCTGCGGGACCCTGACACAGACCTGGACCTTTGATAATAAGCTGTGAAATGTCAGGGCTTAATTGGGAGCGACGGGGAAATATATTCTCAAGTCTTTCAACATGACTTTGCTAAAAAAGTCTGTCTTTAGAATCCAGGATGACTTCCCCTGTCAGCACTGTGATACGTATTGAAAAACAATCGTGTTTTTCGGAGGCTGCTGGAGTGCGATTTCAAATGTCACATTCCTCTCCTCTCAGTTCTCCTGGCAAAGTTACGAAGTTTCGATCTGCAATTGTCGGGTCATTTGCAATGGGGCTTAACAAAAACTTTTTTATCAAGACACGCTGAGATCGTACTAGAGCAGGAATTCTGCAACACTAAGAAAAGCAAAGGCAAACGGCTGAGGTGTTTGTTTATTTGGTAGAGCGGGAGCTAATGAGCACAAGCCACGCTTGCAGTAATTGTACCTGGCAGAAGGTTAAGACCCTGTAAACTCTTCACCGCCAAAGTTTTGACTACAGACCAGACTGCGAGTCCTGTGCCACCTGTGCGTGTGAACATCCCCCCCCCCCCCCCCCCCCCCCTGTCTGGCTATACAGCAAACCACGCCTGACACCTTAAATAAGTAAGCCTCTGATGATGATGATGATGGTGGTGGCGGGGGGCACCTAAGGTTACTGGAACGTGTTGGGCTTTAAACTGCATCTGCAGGGTCACTGAATGCACGTACCCATGATTTCCATCGCGGGGGGGTTGAATCGTGTCTTCGTAACTTTCCTGTTTCAGTTACATTCTTCTCTGCTTGGCGCCTGCAACATGAACAACAACACACACACAAAAACAACGTATTTAATTAAAAGTGCCAAGGTGATTCTCATTATTACCATTATAGCAGGAAAAAAAAAAAGTCTCCCCACTGCTCATGTGCAGAGTAATATTTTATATTTTTACATCTGTATCATTTCACCTCTACATCCTCTCTACCGAGGCCTGCTTGTTTGTGAGCGCCTTGCTTGTCCACTAATGCTCTTTAGCATTAGATTTAAATCTTCTCCAAAGGGCTTTATCAGCCAGTGACGGTAATTAACAGCGACACACATCCCCCTCCCGACCATTCTGACTCGAGGGTGTGTGTGTGCGTGTGTGTGTGTGTGTGTGTGTGTGTGGGGGGGGGGGGGGGGGCTGTATAGCATCAAAGCATGATACCAGTGACATGATTTGATTTGCAGAAGAAAAAAAACGATGGGCTGGAAATGACAACGTCTCATCTGAAATCAAATTAGGGGTTGTTATTGATAGGCAGTGAGGGTATGGCAGCACTTATATGTCCTTCACGGTGGCCTAATTAAATATATATATAAATACCTGTTGATGTTAAAGCGATGGCGTCAGAATGATACAAAAAAAAAATTCAATACAAATGAATGATTTACAGTAATTACGCCGGCCCATTAGGCACTAATTTGATATGTAATCAACAAGGTGGTCTGTTAATTTCTTTAAAAATGACCCTGGCGCATTAGAGCTATCACCGTGACGAACAGACGGACAGTTCAGAAGCGCCCTGTTGCAGAAAGCCTCCTCTCACCTCCATTGCAGCGCCGGTGGGCTCTATATCAACAGGTCCGCTCCCCGAGCGCAGCGCGTCCAGCACCTCCTCCACCGGTCCGCGGGGTGTAAATTTACCTGCGGCGTGTACCGAGGAGGACACTTCGCTGATGGTACAGGTCATAACAGCTTATTGGGAGACACCGAGAAGCACGCTGCGCGCTTTGTTTTTCCCCCCCCCAGCATTTGTGAGTCCTGCGGCTTGGGAACTCGCTCCGCGCAGTGCGCATGTCACCCCTGTGATCTTCAGGCAACAAGAGGGCTCGTCCCAACTATAGCCCGCAGTAATCCTGCTAAGGCATTTCAGTTCACTCTGCAATTAGAACTTGTTCAAATACTTTGGCAATATTATTACGTAGTATCTTATGTACAGAATTTTTTTTTTTGTATAATATTGTGTATTTTTACCATTATAGGTGGAGGCTTCAAATAAGCCCAGTTTTTCTGCATTTTTGCCGGGTTATCATTTATCTCCGTTATGTTTGTGTATTTTAGAATTCTGCAAATAAACTAAACTAAACTCTGAATATTATGAGGACTCCAAACTCATAACGGCCTACACAGGCCCTGTCCCACACCTCCATACATCAACTTTCCAAAGAATGAAGTCAAAACGTCGTAATGCGCATGCCAATACCCGGAGCTACACGGTTGCTATGGATGGCTTTTACGCACATTGATTTAATGTTACATGTAATGGATTCATTATGATTTACGTATATGCCCTGGATGGTTACACACATTATTTTCTTGATTTTACCTCTCATTTCTGGCCTTTTTAACCCTAAACTAAGACCTGCAGAGTTCTTTATTGGATTGCATGAGTTCACCGATTTGACTTTTGCTCCTCTGTATTTCGCTGAGAATGTGACAATGATTGGAACTATAGTTCCAATCATTGTCACAAGAAATGCACAATAACGCAATCACACACCGGGTCTCCTTGAATCAATTTCATATCCGGTCGTGGGTCTAAATTAATGTATAAATGTATACAATAAAAATAAAAATAAACATTTAAAAACGTCCTCACTGTGAAAAGTTTGGGAACCCCTGTGCGCTTTCACACGGCAGGTGGAGCCCTCGCTCCAGAGATTTAAGGAGCCAGATCCAGTTCCATGTTTTCCACCCCCCCCCCCGCCTCCTCCTCGGCTCCCCGCCCGCCTGCAACGCAACGCTCCTTTCGCCGGGCTGCGCTCGATCAACCGAGCATCCACCGTGCCTCCAAATTGGTTTGTTATTTCTGACCCCTCTCTCTCTCTCCCTCACTGTGAGCGTGCGTGTGTGTGTGTGTGTGCGTGTAAGTGCATGTGTGTGGGTGTGTTTGTTGACCGCGGTCCTCTGCTCCGCTGCGCTCCGCGCCTGTGGACTTCAGCTGAAGTCAGTAAGAACATAAAGGCAGCCGCGGAAGATAAAGAAAGAAAGAAAGGGGAGGGAGGGAGGACGGGACACAGACAGACGGAGAGAGAGAGAGAGAGAGAGAGAGAGAGAGAGAGAGAGAGAGAGAGAGAGAGAGATACGCCTCTGTCCTCCTCCAGCACTCCACTGGACTTAGTGCATTTGGACGGACGCGATCGCCTATACCTCCTCCCGTGCGCGCGCTGATCGGGATACTAAGCACGCAGCCGCCGGTTTATTACATCCTCAGCTTCATCTCCATCCTTTCTTTCGGTAAGATTTACCCACGGTCGTTGTTAGTTTTTTTTGTTTTTTTAAATTGCGGCACCAACATTTAACCACAGAGCCGAGGAGTCGAGGGGGCCAATCGGTGAAATGATTTGATCGACTAGGAAATATATATTTCCATCCAGATCCGGAGGACTGTATGAAAAAAAGAGCGCAGAAAAAGGAGGTTTATTCCTGACTCCTCCGTGCGCTGGATGTGTATGTATGCGCCTATACCGCTGCGACTGATGACACGGTAAGGATTCTCTCTCTATTCCTGCACATATTGTGATTTTCTTTTACATTTATTTGCAGACATCGCTGGTGAACGTCGGCAAAACCGCTGCGTGCATCGCATCTGAACGCTATATATACGGCGGGCTGACTTTTGGTTCTCACGGATGCCCATGGGAATGTGGCCTTGTAGCTACTTAAGGGGAGCGGAAAGTGGCCCTTACTGGACGAGGATGGTGGTGTGTGTGTGTGTGGGGGGGTGATAATGTAATATAGTTAGCCGTGTTCGCACACATGATGCTCCGGCGACTTGTTGGCTAGATGGGGCGTTGCTCGGATGCGAGCATGTCGCTGTGAGGCGAGGTGACGGGCTCATGACACCCATTACCCTCCCGATAATCAACGCGATCATATTAACGGCGGGTTTGTATACGCGATTGTCATTGTGTGGCTGCGTGCGTCTGCGTCGCTGGAGGGGAGGCGCAAAGTGACAAACCTTTGGCCGCGATGGTTCGGCGGATAGAAAGCCGTTCACCTGCCGCTGCCGTTTCGACGGCAGCCGTGTTTTTTGGGGAGGGTGGGGGGGAGTATTGGAATGCAGTTAGCTCATTTTGTGCGGGCTGCCGTGCCGACCCGCAGTCCGGAATCCGGAGACTCTGGAAGACAAAAAAAAAAAAAAGAAAAGGGCCAGTGCACCTCCAGGATACGTCAATCATGCGCATCCACGGGGTAAAAAAAAGAAGCGACGGCTCTTATTTACAGAGGAGGCGTCCAGGGTTGTGGGTTGTGGATGGGAGGGGGGGGGGCTGTGTGTGCAGATGACCTTGATGTGTAACTGAGATCTACTGAAGGTTGCACAGTTCTTCGATCTTGACCTGAACTGAGAGGAGCACCTTGCCTCAGATCAGTGCCCCCCCCCCCACACACACACACACAAAAACTAACAAATAACTATGTTATTGTGCCCCCATGCTGATGATGAATGACATGATTTATCTTTTTAAGTGGGCTGCACACAAATGCAGATATCTTGCAATCGAAGCATCTCAGTGGCCGTCTGCTGTGTCTGCTTGGGTGGCTGCGCCCCCCCCCCCCCCCCCCCCCCAACCCTTTTTTTTTCTTGAATCCCTGCCATCCAAAGCAGAGAACATACATTGTGTGTGCAAACTCCATGTTCAGCGCGACACGGGTGGTTCGTTGGCGCTGTAGGTTGGCTGGACAGCATGTCTGCTCATCAGTCAGGGCTGCAGGTGAGAGAAGCGGCTCCCCTGTGCAGGCGATTGGGGGGGGGGGGGGGGGGGGGGGCTTTGCCATGGATTTGCTAGGCTGCCATTTCGGCGGCGTTCCGTTCAAAGCGCCGACCGGTCTCCAAGGAGATTATCGTGTTTGTGGGTGAGATGGATATCACTAAATCATCTGCTCAGCGGGCCATCTGCTTGTGTCTTAAGTGATGTTCTTTGTTTTAAACGGTTGAGAGAGAGAAAAAAATCTTCTGTTTTGCTTTTTCGTTTTTTTGGGAGGGAAAATGTAACCTCCACAGTGCTTTTATTCCGTTGTCCGATGCCACACCTGCTCCGGTGGATGTTTTAACGGCTGGGGATGGCCTCTAAAGGGTGTCAGTCTGAAATCACAGCGCGAACGTGTCAAAGAGCACCTCGGGTCATGTTGAGTAAAGACGCCAAGGCGGCGCGGAAGTTTATACAACAAAAAAAAAGCACCTGAAGCTGTGCGACATGCAACGGCAGCAATCAAAGCATTCTGCTGACAGCAGGTCTGTGTGTCCTCACTTTAATCAGGTCACCGATTCATTCCACTTATGATGATGCACGAAGAAGAGGAAAGCCCCTTGTTGGAGATGGAAAGGGGGGGGGGGAGGACGATGGTTGTGCTAATTTGGATTGTTTCGCTTCATTGACCGAGCGGGGCTGACTTTCTTTGTTTGGAGCTGTTGATGTAACACAATATTTGGTTTTGGATTTAGACGGCTCCCGAGAACAATATCTGACCCTGTAATGGAGGCGGCGTGCGATTTGAATAAGTGGATCAAAGATTAAACATCCAGACCTCCAGATAATGAAAACACACCTCGGTACACACACACTTGTAAATTAAGACAAAGTGTCTCCATTTCTGTCGTCAGGGGTTATCAGAGAGTCCAACTTCTTTGTGCAATTAATTCTGTTTTAGCGGGGCCCACGGAACCTAAGGGCCCGCTTTCCCCCTGAACTGCCACTCTAACAAGCGTCATTTCCTCAAGAATTTGCAGTTCCACTCCTCTGTTTAGTTAATTTATGCGCAGCGAGGTAAAAGGTCTGCGTGTCAGAGAGCCTTGCAGATAAACAGACGGCGGTGTTTGTTGTGCTCACGGAGACAACCGAGGCCTTCCTGCATAAATACATTTGTCAATCTCGTGGCTTGAGCTGCGAGGAAAAAGTCTTAAAAACGCTGCAATAATAACATAAAGTTTGCCTCGACCACCCCGCGTTGTGTGCCGGGTTTTACCCCCATTAAAAAAAAGGCCTCTCTCTCACCGTTAACGAAATAGCGAGGCCGGATCCTCGGCCTGTCTTGCTCGTCCACCTAAAGCTCTCGGCCATGTGTTAACGCACCCTTCCTCCTACCCTCGGTGGCTCAGTTCACCTCTCTGTAAATTTGTGGAGCCTGCCTCCAATATCATTCCAGCCTGTTAGAGGTGGAGACCATGCAAGAGGCCCGTGCCGTTGCTTTGCTACCTGATTAGAATTTAGAAAGGGGGGAACCAGCAGCTAGAGGACTGTCTGTCAGATCTCATTGCTCCTATGGCCTCGTCTACAACGGCCCTCCAGAGAGAGATGTCTCACTCCTGCCTCGATATGGAACGGTTGGAGGGCTTTCTGCTCGAACCACCACGGCCTATTATCTGTCTGTGATTTGGGGCCGATGGGGGGGGGGCTACACTGGCGGCCTGACTGCTCGTGCAGTCTGTTGACGGGGCCGTTTGCAGGCGAGGCACATTGTAGTGCTGCTCGATGATTATTGCATTGTTTGGCAGGAAACTGTGATGCTAAATCAGCCATGGTTTCCAAATCAATGTTTCCAAAGTGTAGGTCAAAGAAGAAAGATGTTTCAGAGTGTTCGCTGTAACCCGCTGGCACGGGATTAAATGATAATAAACGGTTTAGTGTAATGACAGATTCTATTTTAAAGGTCCCATATTGTATAAAGTGAGATTTGAATTTCTTTATTATTGAACAGGTCTGGGTGCTGTATAAATACACTACGAAAGTATCAAAAAGCCCAATCCACACTCACTGCCCGTATTCAGACACCGTGCCTTTTAAACGAGCCGTCTGGATTTTACGCATACGTTTGTGATGTCACGAAGTTCGACGTGAGCCAGATTGGCGAAGATGTCCGAACAGTGCATTAGATGTGCTTACCGACTTTTATCCCGACTTGCTCTCACGTCATGGGCAACGATAACCACACGAGATCGAGGGGGCCGCAGTCGGTGTCCACTGACTGCTTGACCCAGGGCATGATGGGAAACGCCTCTGCTGTCAAAGAGCCGATTGGCTCTCACTTTTGAAGACAAACACCGCGTTTTGTAGAAAATCAAAATTTTCCATGTAATTGTAATATTTATATGTATGTATATGTAGGTTATTAGTGTCACGTTGTGCTACGAAGGTTTAGTATAAAAACATATCTTGTGTGGTTGATATTAATAATTATAATAATGGTTATTTATATAGCACTTATCAAAACGAGCAGCAGTCACAAAGCGCTTCACACGGCAGACATTCAAAAAAATAAAGGATAGAATACAACGCCATTAAAGAAATATATATTCTTTGAAGACTGCGGGAAACTGTGCGACTTGATCAGCTGACAGGAAGTCAACGTGGATCCTTTCCGTTTTCAGACAGAGGGTGAATACAGGTATATTCAGACAGTACAAGAAAAATAAAGACATCAAAACATGTAAACGTGTTCTAGCAGAAACCCGAAATACAAGTATGAACTTGGAAATGAGCACGATATGTCTCCTTTAAGGTGTTCTTTACATTACCTAGCCCCAGCTTCTGAATCCTGAAAATATTGTTGGGATCCTTTGATTTGGAGTGTTTGGACAACACAAGCCCTTTCACAGGCTTCACCTTGGGCTTTAGGAAACCATCACAGTCATTTTCCCACACATTTCTGATAATAATAATAATTATAAAATTCTAATAATAAAAAAATAACACATTTTCTTGTGTTACTGCAACAAAAGCAGAGCTGTTGAACACGTCGGAAAGCCGTCAAAGGTTTGATTGCATCTTGTTTTTCATCAGCGTTGTGTAACAGCCAAATTAAAGAAAGCCTAAGGACCTCAGGTTGTGATCCACCTCACATAAAAATGATTGAGAAATCAATCAGTGTAAATTAATTCCCCAAACCACCAGCCATTTATTATCACATCTAAATTGTGCCGATGTGATGATGTCTTTGGCTCGTCCCCACTTTGTACTTCCTGCTACTTTCCTTCCATAAAAAAAGGAACAGATATTGGATGTAATGAATTGGCCGATGTAAGAGAACAAACACACGCTGATGGCTCCTACTTCACCATCCTGTTGCCTTGCCTTCGGAGTGATCAATCAGAGAGGCTTAGGTGTTGAAAAATCAATGTCACATCTCACAATAATAAAATACGGACTTTGATTTGTTTTGCTTTGACCGGTCGACCCGTTGTTTCTTAGACGGCCCCTGAATATTTTTAGTCCAGTCATCGTCTTTTGTTTATCGTGGCTTTATTGGCTGTGAAACACCTTGTAACACTCTTGAAGCGGGGCCCTATCAAGTGAAGATGATGGCTGTTGCTGAGCCATTGTGAAGTGCCAGTGCGCTCCAGTGCCTCCTGGAGTGAGGATGCTGTGAAAAGGGTCCGGTTATGCTGTTTTATTTCCATACGATTATTCTCGATAACACACCTGCGAAAGATGGCTGCATGCATCGCAATTGATTTTCTAAACCGTTCCTCTTAGCCCGCCAAATCTAATTTCGCCTCAAGCGACACTGTGCAGCGATTACAATAACTATGTAAACGTTGCGGCTGAAGTCGTAAAATACAATTTGAAAACGCGTAGTGCTCGCTACGTTAGCTACTGTATCCACACCGCCCATTGTTCTTGGAAAACCTCACTCACTCCCTCTTCACAAAGAAAGGGAAAAAACAAAACAAACACTTGTTCTTGCAGTCAACACATCTCCTGTCCACGCTCCTCCTCTGTGCCCTTCACCTCCCCGCGCCCCACTCCAAGCTGTCAACACTCGATAGAAGACACACACACGCACGGGCTCGCGCGACTACATTTCTTCCCACAGATGCTCTAAACACACATCATTGCGACACACATCAATTACCACCAGTCTCTCTCTCTCTCTCTCTCTCACACTCACACACACACACACACACACACACACACACACACACACACTCATAAGCTCGTGCACCCGGAGAGAGCCACGCACCGACGCAGCCGGCAGCTGTATATTTAGTGACACACACATAGTGCCATTAGGGAGCTGAATGGAGAATCAGTGTACAAGGCCAGAGTGATTGGAAGAAAGCTCACTCCAAGGCCCGCCGATTATTTTGGTCTCCGCAGGAAATCATTTACAATAGTCCCCCCCCCCCCCCCCCCCCCCCCCTCGTCCCAAGATTCAGTCCATTTGAAACAGCGCATTGCTGCTTGTGTGAGCGCAAGCTGTGCATTACGCAAGCGTTAAAGTCAGTCGCCACAGTGTGCATGTGGGGGGGGGGGGGGGGGGTGTTCTTATCTGTGTGTCGTTTGTGCGGTCGACTGTGGCGTTCTGTGGAGGCCGGGGCTTGTTGAGAGAATGGGGTGTTCGGAAATGAGTCACACACACAATGTGATGCAACACGGCGGAGCAGATTTGAATTATGGGGCAGTGAACAATGAGGTCATTGCAGGGCTGGGGGCATAAATCTCCCGGTGCCGCGGTATGACACAGTATTTCTTATCAATGGAGGAAACTGCAGCAGGATTCTGGAAATGCAGTATTGTTAAGGAGACGGATTGGAATAAAAGGACCGGGCTGTTCGACTGAGACAATGGAAGGGGAATTCTGGTTCGATTGTTGTAATGACATTGTATTTCGAGGACCGTTTACTTCAACTTACAACAGTTGCACAGAGCACACCGGATTCTTTACAGATTGGCAATTTGTTGCAATATTTCCTCTTACGCCCCCCCCCCTCCGGCTTTTCATGTGTTCACACGCCTCTTACATCCACCATATCCAATGATATTTTCCATATCTTTTCCTTCTTCAGCAGATTGTCCACAATCAGTGTCTGCTGTAATACCATCATCCCCAGGCCCCTCTTAAATTTCCTGCTTACTGGGCTTTTACTTTAACTGCATTACATACATCTTCCACTCCCTGTTCATCTGCTTCCTTTCAGCATAAACCAGACAGAACGATCCAACTCAAAGCGCTGTGATTTGATGCGACTGGTCGTTAGATGGGGAATTAAAAAAAAACATATAGAATATTGTCATTTATTGTGCCTGTTCGGTGGCACAGCTGTGATCTTGAGTGATATCGAATGGCGTTTTCATGTTTCAAGTCTTTGAGAGTGAGAATATGTGCCAGGGAATATTGATCCGGAGCTTAGTTTGATGGTGCAGTGTGATAGGCTGAAGGAGGGCGAGGGCGACTAGATGGTTATGCTTGATGGAACAGAGATATTAACAGATGTAGTAGTGATCAATGGCTTGATGATGCACGTGTACATCATTTGCGCTGTTTTGTGTTCCTCCCCTCATGTTATCGAGCGGACTAGCTTACTCTGAGTAATGGATAATGCCAGCCGAGGTCTCCATTATCAGGAATTGATGGACGATGCGGAGGCCTGAACCGTCCAACGTGCAGCGGTCACTTGACAAAGAACAAAAAAGACGATTGATTTATATTTTCATGCATTTTGCAAACCAAAAATCAAATTAAAAGTTTTTTTCCACGCCTTTCACTCCGTTTCCCTGGCAACCCTGAGGATTTGGCAATACCTGGAACAATCATAACCATCCCATAAGGTTCTTATGGAATGGAAATGTTGTTCACTGCTCCAGTAAATAGGACAGACCTTTGACAAAGTGAGGCATTTCTAGTCCTTCAGCTCATAGAACGCTTTGGCTCAGCTACGAGCCAGAAAGCTAACGTTATGCTAGCAAGATTCAAAGTCAATAACACTGCTTATGATTGACAAACTGTACATATCCTTCAATAGTATGTTTAACAACAAGGCTAGCTAGCTATCCAGCCATGTTATCCTCCCCAAATCTTTCATAACATCAAAAAACTAGCATAAAGATAACGCTAGCCAGATTCAAAGTCAATAACATTGCATATGGTTGACAAACTGTACATATCATTTAATAGTATGTTTAACAACTAGACTAGCTAGCTATCCAGCCATTTTATTGTCTCCAAAGCAACGTAAAGATTTTTTAGCATAACGCTAGCACAAAGCTAACATTATGCAAGCAAGATTAAAAGTCAATAACATGGTTGACAAACGGTAAATATAATTCTATAGAATGTTTAACAACAAGACTTTCCAGCCATGTCATTGTCCCAAAATCAAATTTTCAAAAAAACTAAATCTTTAACTGTCTGGTGAGTACCTCTGTGGGAGCACGGTGCTCAGATCATCTGCTGGGTCCCACTTAGCACATTCAAAAATAAGCAGAGCTGTGTGGGTCTGTGTGGTTTTCTGCAGAGACGTCACAGCTCACTTGAGATAGAAGCACCGCGCCCCTTTGGCATGTTTCAGCACCCGCCAATTCGTCCCTGACGTATCTTTCACATTTTTGCAATAAAACCATTTTACCACCTCCGTGTTTTTGCAAGGGAGCCCTGATAGTGTCACACCAAGACAGATGAGCACCACTCTGGCCCGTGGGCCTGCAGCAATAACTTACACCGACCACGCGTCTGTTTTCTAACCATGTAAGAAATTGTACGGCCTGCTCTCCTGCAGTGTTCTTACGAGCGTTTTCGATCCCCTGATTGGCTCTCTCTCGTACGGTGCGCGTATGATAGATGAGGCGGCATCCATCACATGTATCAAGATGAGAGGGAATTGGGTGAGGACCTTTATTGCGGAGAGTGAGGGTGTGCTGAAGCAAGCCTTTGATAAATGATATTTGGTATTTTAAAACCAATCTGTGTGTAAAACCCATGTCAGGCAATTACTGTAAGCTATTCTCATGGGTGGGACGATATATGTCGGCCTGCGTCTTTTTCTTTGTGTGTGTGTGTGTGTGTGCACGCATGGATTGAAACGTCTCATCGTCCAGGGTTGAGTACAGTTCATTACAGTTCATCGGTTCACAATCACTGGACAAATCAACCAGTTTTTTATTTTATTTCATCATGTACACCTCCCTTTCTCATCACCCATCTCTCTCTCTCTCTCTCTCTCTCTCTCTCTCTCTCTCTCTCTCAAAGATTTATGTGGGGCACATAGACAAGAGTCTTTAATTTTACGCCTGGGTAGACCATCTACACTATTGCTCCATATTCTTCATGCTTATATGGAATCCAAGGGGGCGAATTGTGGTTTTAGCGTGACCATATAGGGGGACGCCTCCCTTTAAAAAGAAAAAAGGAAGGCGTAGCAGAGTTCCCCTCGGGAAGCGCCATGAATCTCCACCAACAGGCATCAACGCAATTTCTGGTGTGTTGTGGCGCAATCTGTTTCGAAGCGTAATTACAAAGGGGCATACATGAAAAACCATTATAAAAGCATACTGTGGAGTCGTGTTAATTACATACAGCGGGCTCATGAGTAATGGTGGCGACATCGATACAACCACTGCCGCTCATAATAGAAAACACCATTGTTTTCACTGTGAGAAAATGGGCAGCGTCCATCATGATGAATATATTTACATCTTTTTTTATTTTTTTATTTCAGGAAGACATTGTGTCCAGAGACTTTAGGGGGAAAAAAACTCTTCCTTCTCCTCATCCCGTCCATCTATTATTGTTCAGTCAGGCTACTCGCCGTCCAAAACCCTCTCAGCCAGCGCCCCTCCCGAGCTCTTCCAGTGGTGGAAGCTTTCCCATCTAAATCTGCCCTTCGTCTTTGCTCCGCTGCTGGTTCCTCTCAGAGGAGCCCTCTCACCTTCATTTGATCAAAATCGTGCTGCAATCTTCCTCATCTAAACTCAAACGGTGTTAAATCTTAACCCTGTACTCAAAGCGGTATAGTCTGCTCCTACGGCTGCTGGGGGGGGAATGTATCTTAGTAGGGAAATTGAGCGATCAGTTGGTATTAATATAGACATTCATTCAAATGTTGACATGGTTAGCAAAATCTTCAACAGCAGCAACAAAAAAAAAAAAAAGGAAGTTAGAGAAAGAACTGTGTCCTGCCTGCTTTTCCAACTTAGTCCTCTAAATTCTATCATCAGAAGAAAAGAAGATGCCACAGTTAAAACAAGGAAATTCTTCTTGCTACCATATCTGTGCATGAAACATGAGATATGGTTAAAGTTATGAAACTAACTTGGTTAAGACTGTATCTAGTGGTGTGAATCTTCAAAAGGCAAATGCATCTTGATCAATATTCTGTACCTCTCCACATGGCTACTTTTTCACTGATCAATACAAGCAGTCAGACAAATCTTGTTATTTAGAAAGTGCTTTCAAATCACACTACAACAGTCTATAAGATAAAAAGCTGCTTTTTTTTTCAACACCAGTATCTGTGTGGGCCAACTCAGCGCACACAATTTGACAAAAACAAAACCTAAATCCTTCTGCAGTGCATCACACGTGTGCTGTAATGTACAGATCATGAGGTTTTCACATAGCAGCTCTAGAGACAGGGCACTGAATGCCTTTGGCATTTTAAACAGCACAGATTAGCCTAGCGCAGAGGTATCCAACGCGGTGCCCGTGAGCGCCTCGGCCGCCTGCAGGGAGCCAATGAGTCGCCGGCGGGCTTGTTCTAAATGTAGCACGAGTCACCGGTAGAGTGGTTCGGTCAAAGACGCCAGGAGCAAAAAAAATGCTAAACTTTCGGGTAAAACGCTGCACGCGCCACTTTTTAACCCATCTGTCCAATCACTGCTGAGGAAAGTAGTCCACTCCGTCCTCTCTCCCATAGCCTTCCCTTCAACCAGGGCGTGTACTCTACCTTGTGCCGACATCTTTACTTCCGCAGGTACTATTCCGTATAATGGCAACCGGACGCAACCAAAGTTCTTCAGCTGGCCACTTTCAGCTGTGGAAAAAAAAAAAAACGCTTTGCTACACAATAACAGATGTGACAAATGCGATGTTGTGTGACTTTGAAATGTTGAAAGAGATTAATCTATGTTAATCAGAGAGATGTTATTAAACTTGCATGCAATGATTATGAGGAATCATTAACAGTAATCAGTGAACAATGACAGTCTCCTAATATATGTGGCCTATTGAATGTATGATATTCATCATTTAAAAAGGTACACGGAGCTAATTTATAATTCGGGAAGATCACATCCAAAAAGTAGACACATAACTCTCTACCCTTCAGAAAGCTCTCAGTCTCAAGAGGGTTGGTGACCCCCCTGGTCTAGCGGATTGCGGACTCCTTAGTTTAAGTCACTGCATCTTCTGACAGAACTCCACAGTTGAATTTTAGCTTGAATGCACGTGTTTTTTGGAGCCCAACATTGTTGAAACAGAGCAGCTGATGTTGGTAGCAGGAGCGACAAGCTTGCGGACTGTCAAGCGTCCGGCACACTCTAAGCTGAAATGGAACCAAACGCACGGTTATGTTCCGTCACCGCACCGATGCAGAGTCTCGATGCAGAATCTCGATGCATCTTAAGAACCGAAAAAACCAGCCATCTTCATCCCGACCTCAACATCCTTACCTACTGCCTCCCTAACGGGCGTACTGCCTCCTGCACTGGCTCTGCATTGTAACACTAGACGTAACACTGCAAGTATGGAATCATGCAATATGAAATGTGATTCCTTCGTGACACTAGATTGGTGTGTCTTTAGGCAAAATCAAACACTTGTTTCATCCAGTTGAAGCTTCCCCCAAACTGAAGACGTGTGCCGTCCAACAGCAGAAAGACAGAACAAATCAGGACTTAATGAAGAATTCCTCTTCAGTGATGGAACAAAGCGACGGTGCGCCGCTGATGTATGCATGGACTTTTCTCCCCCTTTCCCCTTTCCCACGTCACGTAAATGAGTCCTAATGAAAAAATCTCTTTCCCTCGCCTGGTTCCGCTCCTCTTCCGCTCCTCTGCCACCCGGCCTGTGCCTCCAAACCCCGCTTCTTTTCCAAGCCCTCTCCCTCCAATCCCTCGTTCATCGATCCCTCCATTGTCGACCGGCTCCGTGTGAATAATGCATAACGTGTTTGAAGGAGGGGAAGCGAGCAAGACATGAATGAAGGTGCTGCATAGGTGGGCGGGTGGCGGTGGGGGGCTTAGCGCCCAACTTATTTCTCGCAGATGCTGCGTTGCCTCTGGCAAGTCTCGCGCATCGTAGTGCGTGCGTGCGCATATTACACGGGGTGGTGCGTGGTCATCCGCGTGGATATGTGCAAACGCAAGCGTGTGCACAAATGCGGTGCAGTCACACCGCTTTTTGTCGCAGCGTCTGCCCGCCCGCCCGTATAGATATTGCTCTCCCGGCCTCCTGCACCGGCTAATAGACCCAATTACAACACTGCCTGAAAGCTCCACAGAGGTCCAGGCTCTGACATTATGTATGTGTGTGTGTTATTACAGTATGTTGATGTACTTGTTTCTGTGTGCCTGTAAAAAAAAAAAAATGCCTTGCAAAGCATGCAGAGAAAAGACTCTGGAAGAGAAAATCCGAGGCCAAACATATATATGGCGTTTGCCTCGTGCACCGTCACGTAAACAGCAAAAACGCTGTTTTTGCATGCCAAAGAGGAGCGCTCGCAAAAAGCCCACGTCCAATCTCAGTCACAACACACATACTGACCCTGGTGAGATGAGGCTGCAAAGTGTACACTCAAGAGAAATAGGTCGGGGGAGGAGGGTGGAGGTGAAGAGAGAAAACGAGAGGGAATAAAGAGGGGAAACCAGAAAGGGTGTCTCCGAGGCAGAAGGGAGAATATTGTGAAGAAAACGCAGTAATGGAAAAAAGGGGACGATGCAGATGTGTGTGTGGGGGGGGGGGACGGATAGAAAGAAAAAAAAGAAAGATATAAGAGACATTCTAACTGTGAATAACTGCCACTCTACGTTGTAGTAACAGAGCTAACAATTTCCCTTTTCCGAAAAGTGTCTCTGGCATTTGGCAGTGAAATGCCACCCATATAAACCAGTTATCATGGCGCGAGAGAGCTTTTTAAGCTGTAAACCGCCAGCCAGCGCCGAGATGGACCATTATAGACTTTGATACCCTGACACTTAAGAGGTCATTACGAGGTGCGCCGCGCGCACACAGACACACACACACACACACCCTCACACTCAAATGCTAAACAAGCGATCACGAGCGGAAGTGGCTCGCGAACGACCTGGTTCTTGCGTTTGAGTGGCTGTTCACTCATAGTGTGTGAAGGGGGGGGGGGGGGGTCCATTATTCACATCGCACCCCACACGTTCACTACATATTATGGCTATCCATCTCTATTGTGAAAAATGACAGGGACTTCAGTTCACTGAGCTTGAATAACACCCCCACCCTTTTCCCCCTCTCTTTTTTTTCTCTCCTCTGTCTCTCTCTCTCTCTCTCTCTCTCTCTCTCTCTCTCTGCAGGACTTGGACGTCCAGCCACCATTGAGATGTGATTCTCTGGGGGGTTTCATTTCACTTTGACCAAGCAGAGTACACCACAACTGGTAAGAATATTTTTGTGTATCTCACCCCTGTGACGATTTTAGGCACATTTAAACCAAGGGATGTTGACTCAGGATGCATTCTTATTTTACAGCAGGCTCATTTAGGCCTGGGGGATAGTCACGCAAATATATATATATATATATATATATATATATATATACACTCACACCTGGCGTGTTGTTTTTGCAGAATCTCCAGTATGCATCATGCTTTTTAGAAACCCAAATATGACCCAGCACTCTCCCCCCAGAGAGCCCAGTTTTCCATCTGTGATGCCACAGGAGCGCTCTAATTGGCCCCCGACAAATGTGTCCTCTCAAACCGGTAATCCAATCAGATATGAGCCACCGAGCTTCAAAGAGAACGCAGCGGACCACAGTCGGGGTTGAACGGGGATGGAACACCGAAGAAGGTGCGCGCCGCAAAGAGCTGGAGACAATATAATGAAGCACAAAAACTGAAACAGCACATTAACTGCGATCGGCCCGCTGTTCCTTGAACACATCGACGGGAGTTAAACCGCAAATCCCCGGCCCTTCATCTGCCCATGAAGCCACTCACTGCAATTTATTTACAGTGTATTTACAAGCTGAGCTCGGCCTGTAAAACGTTGAGTTTACGAGCTCCTTTTTAATTAGAAATACTGTCTCCTAGAGTCTGGGCTGATGAATCGCACGTTCAATTTATTGATGTGGGGGGAGGGCGCAGCTCTCGGGTATTGACAGCAAGTCGGAGTGTTTCGGTAGGGTTCTTCCCCCCCAACGGCAGGAGAAATAGGTTGAATCTTTGCTGTATAAAAACCCAGAGGACATGTTTTCATGCAGGATCCTCTTCTTAATTGATTGAGCCGCCTCAGAGTAATGTGAATGAGGATGCTCTGTGTGTGTGTGTGTGTGTGTGTGTGTGTGTGTGTGTGTGTGTGTGTGTGTGTGTGTGTGTGTGTGTGTGTGTGTGTGTGTGTGTGTGTGTGTGTGTGTGTGTTTGTGTGTGTTTGGTTGCCAATTTGCTATGCAGTCAGTTAAACTTTATCTATTTAACGGCTAAGGTCATTTTTACTTGAGTGTATTACACAAGGACGCATTGAATAGTTTTGAATTTATTAAAGTTTATTAATTTATTTTTTGTGTCAGTGTGGTTCATTTTTGGTTTGAGCTTTTTTTATTTTAGTTTGAAGCTTAAAAACGTGTTTATCGTCATTGCGTCAGCGTTTTCTTAGTTTGAATGTATTTAATGACTGTGTGAACGTGGCGAGTTGGTGTTTCCATTTGAAATGCACTTCCTGTCCAGTGTGTGTGTGTGTCTGTGTGTGTGTGTGTGTCACCCCGCATGCTTTCCTTCCTCGACTCTCAAATGACTCAGGATGCTTGCTTTGAAATCTAATTCTGTGATAACGGGTCTGTGTTTTGTCTTTATTTCACCGTGACAATGAGTGAAAAGAAAGAACAACAGGAAAGGGGGATATATCATTCTTCATGTAAGGGGGGGGGGGTGTGTGGAACAGGTGTTTCCCGCTCCGCACGCACAAAACACACAGCCCTTCATTTTCCACATTGCTAATGAGAGCGCGGATTGAAAGGCGATCCGTATCGGTTTCGCAGGGTTAAACAGCGATTGCATGTGAAGCGAGTCGAGCGGCAGCGCTGTAAACGGATGCGTGGACAGATACTGTAAGCAGACAGAAAGCATAGAAAGCATCTGGGCACGGTGCGTTCATGTCACATGCTGCAACTGAAAACTAGCTGAGAAACTGAACGTAACATTAAGTTACGGTGACGGAAAAATCATTTCATTACGTCCATCTTTAAAAAAGTCACTTAGTAGCCTAATATTAAAATACTTGTATTAGAATAATTCAAATTCTAGCTGAGGCAGCCCTTACACAAATTGAACATGACGTCACACATACACACACACACACACACTCTCCTTCGCCATCCCCCTGTCGCCACCCCCCATGAACACAGGCGTATTGTCTTATAATGTGACCTTTGCTTTGAGTGGAGAGGCCTTTGTCCTAAGACAATGGAGTCCATATTGTAAACCATGCCAGTCAATGCCGTCCACACAGCTGCCAGAGGGGCCAGATTGTTCGGGGTCCAAGTTGAAGGCTTTGAGGCAGGCACTTGCGGCGTATGTACGTGTGTGTGTGTGTGTGTGTGTGTGTGTGTGTGCGGGTGTGTCTGGCTGTGCCTGTGTATTTTTCCTCAGTAGCCGTTTGTGTCTGTAAGATGTAGGCCTGTTTTCTAGAATCAGCAGATGGGTTTGTGCAATTAGACTCGGCCGTCTTCCCTTGTGTGCATGCGTGCACATAAACAGACACCGGCAAATCCACACGCACGCGCGCAGACACACATGCACGCACATGCACACACACACACACACACACGCGCGTGCACATGTCTCTGAAACACTAGACCTGGAAGACACTGCAATGGAGGACGACATTGTGAGATGAGTTGCCAGGGTAACCACTAAACATCCTTAAAAAGTTGATCTACCGATGTATCCGTCAGGGCTGGCTGATAAATCAACACCGTCATGTATTGACTTTCAACAGAACCATAAGTAAATATTCATGAACAAGCTGTCATGAAAAAATAACGAAATTACAAGTTGAAGTTTTTGTTCTGCACAAAGGACAAAATAATGGAAACACTTAATAATGCACAATAATGTTCACAGTGTAATGCAATATAATTCAACAGGACCACAAACCGAATCGTCCAACACTTCTATGACACCCAGGTCTGTAGTGCGTTATAAACATGTGTTCATTACACATGTAAATATATTTATAACGCGTTATAACAGTAATCATAACACATGATAAAGCAGTTTATAATGAATGACATCATACTTCATAATGGCTGGTCACTCACCGACATTTGTTTTACATAGTACAGTTTAATTCCCATAGTTTTAATACATATTATTGCATTACAATCGCTGTTATAATGCATTAAAATTAGGTCATAAGTTACTCTAAATGGTCATTGTATGTTTTGAGTTTTGAGAAAAATATCATATCTATTAATTTACACTTAAAGCAAACTATGACCATTTAGGGTAACTTATAATACATTATAAAAGTGATTATAATGCATTCATAAAACATTGTAATGCATTATATGTCAGTGAGTGACCCAAAATTCTAAAGATATTATAACAAGTCATTCTATTCTTTATAATGAGTTATGATTATGTTTCATGAATTATGAATATCTATGAGTGCATATAACTATAATTATGCCACTCATGTGTCTGGAAATAAAGTTGAATATATAATGCATTATAAGTGTGTTTATAACACTAGTTAACATTAGTTAGTAAAGTTTTTGTCTCACACCTGTAAAGGTGCCGTGTGATGTGTGACAGTGAAGAATGGAATGTGGACATTCGTTTGATCTCTTAGCATGTGACTTTGCATCTATCTGATATACTTCTGATATACAGTGTATTGATAGTGGAATATATGGGGGGGGGGGGGTGGGGGTTATATTGTAATAACAATTTGAAACTAGAGCTGAAACAGTTTGATTTGTTATTGAACAAAAAATGAATCTGCAACCGTTTTGATGATTTCATAATCGGTCATTTTTCATTTGAGGACTTATTGTGTTTTTCTTTGTCATGAGAGATAGCAAACCGATGACTCATGTGTCAAACTGTCTTAAAGAGCCACACATCTCCGCACGTAAACAACAGCAGAACAGCAGCCCGTCGATCTCAGTGCGGCGTCTCCACATTCGGCTCCACCGCTCACGTATTGACCCGCAGTATCAGATAACCTCGGAGGGAATGAGCTTGTGACTAAAAGGTCACAGTTTAAAAAATCTGAGTGGTACAGTAGCTGTGAAAATCCTGGCGGCTCAACCCCCCCCCCACACACACAAAAACAACTCCCACCACAGGGCCGCGACCCCCGGCACACTTAACCTTTAACCGTTCCAGTGGAGCGGCTCGGTGCCCCGATGGCGCGAGACGGCCGAGGCCGCGGCGCTCCCAGGTGTGACCGCGTCAATGTGTAAATACGGTCCGACCTTCCTCCCTCTGCCATTCATGCGAGCACAAATGTGTTCTCTCCAATGAGCCACGCTAAACTAGGCTTTATGACTTCACAGCTTTGAGTGTCGAGCTGCGTCGGTGACGAGTCGAGATGAATTCCGTTGATCCTAAATCTGCTGTTTATTGTCGACACAGGCAATTTGAGCGTCGTCTGCTGCCTGGTTGCAGAGCGTCCTGTTGACTGTGCTAAAGATACCACTCTGTCCCTTGTGCACTCTTTTACTTTTTCTTACCCCTCCTTGGATCGAGGCAGGGCATTGGGGGAGCAAACACACAAACCTGATCAAACACACACACACACACGGTGACGTAAATGCATAAACAAAGACTCACACCACTTACACACACATGGTCACCTGAGTGCAGCGGCCCAAACCTCCCTCTGTGTACTCTTGACAACAGGGAACAGTCTCCACTGAGATGCTTTTTGTCAACAACTTGGAGGAAAAGCATCTATTTGGGGCCGGCGTATTCCTGGAAGGATAAGTCTTATTTGTGCGAAGCAAAACAAGTTACGGCACTTACGATTCTGTCTTCCCCGCTGCCTCCTTTCGCATTTGCGGCTGTTCTGCTTGTGAGCCGGTGCTAATTGTGTGAAGGAGGAGCTAGGGTGTATTGTGAGCGTAGATTTCCAACGGGCTCGGTGTGATGATGAAGCAGATGCGCTCACAGATGTTTCCCCTCCACGTGTCTGTTTACCAGTTCAATTATCCCTATCGCGTACTGTAGAGGTTTGTTGTTATATTCGGGCGCTTCGGTATGGATTCAGGGAAAAAACACCAGTTGGGGGAAGTATTACAAGCCTGCCTTAAGTCCGTCCTTGCAGGCACTGGAAAGCTGGATACCTAAAATAAAAAAGTTAAGAAACGCTATAATTGGCAAAACTTACAGTAAATACACAAAGAAACACAGGAATAAACGATCCTACCCATTATCAAAGAAGAATAAATCGTATGAATGTGCCTTTTGTGTGCATTTTCAGTTATTGTCGGAAAAGATTACCCAGCTGGCATGCTTTTGCGACCCATACATTCAACTTGCCTTTTCGGAACCTGAATCTATCCAGAATTACAATTTTGAAAGGGAATCACTATTCCAAGACTTCGAGCCACAACCTGAATATGAGATCTAAGCAGCAAAAGAAGATCAAATATTTACCATATGCTACCATAATTAAAGGTGCAGTGTGTGTGTGTGCCAAGCGTGTAGTGGAACTACAGTGGCCGACGCGAAAACGCAATTGGCTGTGTCTAGAGCCAGTGTTTAGTTTGTGATTTCTGGGCTACTGTAGCAACATAATAATAATCATAGTTATAAAATTACTATTATTAATAATTATAATGTAATTCTGTGATCCAATTTTATAATTATAACTTCTAGAACTGTAAGTCAACATTCTAAAATTGTACCTTAACATTCTAAATCTCTAACTTAACATTCTAAAACTCTATCTTAACATTCTAAAACTAACTTAACATTCTAAAACTCTAACTTAACAGTCTAAAACTGCGATTTAACATTCTAAAACTCTAACTTAACATTCTAAAACTCAAACTTAACATTCTAAAACTCTAACTTAACATTCTAAAACTCTAACTTAACATTCTGAAACTGCGATTTAACATTCTAAAACTCTAACTTAACATTCTAAAACTGTGATTTAACATTCTAAAACTCTAACTTAACATTCTAAAACTCTAACTTAACATTCTGAAACTGCGATTTAACATTATAAAACTCTAACTTAACATTCTTAAACTGTGATTTAACATTCTAAAACTCTAACTTAACATTCTAAAACTCTACCTTAACATCCTAAAACTCTAACTTAACATTCTTAAACTGTGATTTAACATTCTAAAACTCTAACTTAACATTCTATAACTTTAACTGAACATTCTAAACTTGTTAAGTTAACATTCTAGTATTACATTTTTCTTATTGAACAGTGAAAATCTTATACCATGATACCCCTATTTGTAATATAATTAATAATACATTACAAATATACTGACTATTAGTGGTGTCAGGACCAGGGTTGATCCGTATGGATCCCCCCTCGCGGTTCGGCATGCATGTGAACTGCAGATTTTTAACAAAGTTTAACGTTAAACATCACAGTAAAATAAAGTTTTACCGTCGATCATTATCCGCTGATATTCAGTAAAATATGCGATGAGGACATCACTTATGCTTTTCTAGTCACCGATCTCTGAGAATGTTCAATTGTAAACAACCAATCTGTGTTTAAATTGACACGAGGAGCGCTAGTAACGATGACAGCACCGCTAACGGCTAACGAACAAGGCTCCCTTTGGTTACTGTATGATGCGTTCAGGCTCTGTTCAGTGAAAATGAGAATTGGGTGAAGGTAAATTATAACATTGTAATTTCGTAAAATGTAGTGTTTGTGAGAAACTTGAATAAATCATGTTCTTTGAAGGAGATGTTTTCACAGCAACATAAATAGATATTAGAGATGAATTATGAGCTGTTTACAATAACTCCAGCAGCTTATAATACATCATTAAAACTACTGACAAGATTTGTTTGAATCCATAAAAATACAATATTTTGTTTCCTAATCATTTAAATTGTGTGTTTTTATCAAGAACAAAAAAACACCATAGATGACTATAACAAAGTGAACATTTAGAGTTTTTGATGCTTTACATGGACTTCAGAGCAGTTGTAGAATCAAACAACAAAGGGATCTGTATCTGCCAATATGGATCATCAATGATCGTCAATTAGTATCGTCAGCAAAAAAACGTGATCTGGGATCTCTAAAAGTTATATTTGCTTCTTTTTTTCTTTTGTGCTGATCCGATATGTGATCCGAGCCGTGACTCTGATCCGTGATACGATCTGAACCGTGAGTTTTAGGATCATTCAGTGATTATTTCTCAAGCACTATTTGTATTCTTTACAATTTGTGTTTACAACACTTGACTTTTATACAGTCGTTTTTGTTGCATATTACATTGTTTGTCTTTGGTGCTTTGTACATATACATTTCCATAATATTTACATGTACACCTATTTTTTTTCACTGCTTGTGTAGCAGTCCTGTCTGTTATTTACCTCTCTCTGTCCAGACGTTTGTCCCTCGCTGTTATTCTATTTCTGTGCAAGAACATTGAGAGAGATGCAAAATGACTGAATCACATCCCTTGTATGTGCACGCATATGTGGCCAATAAAAGCTGATTCAGATTTATTGTAATATAATATATAGTATGTGTCACTTTTAAAATACAAAACTTATGTGAAGCACATAACATTGTGCAAAATGCCCTCTTGGGTGTTATTGCAATAGCATTATACAAAGCAACAACAAGACATACTGTGTATAAAGTATGGCATATTACATACATCAGCATCAGATACAGGGAAACAAATAAACATTCAAAAGTCTATTTCAGGATGGAGACGCACAGTAACATTTGCAGTCCACCCACCTTTGAATTGCTGTATTTTCAATGCATCTGGCTGCTCCGGCTTGTTGATTGGAATACATCTGCACACCGGGGATATGAAAGTGCAATAAGATCCAGACCTCTACCGTGCGTGATTTGAATAGGAAATGATTAGATTATTGATTTTGGTTATTTGGGTCTCCCGCCCCGAGATGATATTGTGGCGGGCGCAATCACCGAAGCTGACATTTAGCACTGTGTTTACCTTTTGCTGTCTCCATTGATTGCTTCAGAATCACCGCCCATACATCCCGCCAGAGCTCATTGTATCATCCGTTTTCGTGCCATTTCAGAAAAGTGATGGATGCGGCTTATCATCTTGTGCTGGTGCGGAAAATAATCACGTTGCCTCGCAATCACGGGACAGCGGTTCATAAAGGCCTGCATTTCAAACACCATTGAATATCATTACAAAGAAAGTGGATGCAATGCATGGGGGGGGTGCTCTAAGATGGGTCTTTAACATATGTATGGTAACACAGGAATGCTATTTATAGCTTTCTCCATGAGACTGAACCTAAATCCAATGATATGCCAAACCCCTTTTTTTCCCCCCCTGCATGCTTAAAACTACAGCTCAGCATCAACCCAGCAGGGAACCATAATAATAAGTATGGATTTATTTCATATTTTCAATGTCCCAGGTACATTTCTCGCACCACCGCCGCAGCTCTTCAATCCCAGCAAGCTTTGAAGAAAATATCTCCGCTTGAGATGTTTTTTTTGAGCTCTTGTTTCCGTGGTGTGAAGTGACAACGCAGTATCTAACAAAATCAGTTTGCTGGCAAATTCTCCCGAAATCACCGTGGACATCTGTCATGAGACGGTTTTGCACACATCACTGCTCGGCCCCCAACGGGACTCATAATGATTTGAATGTTACTCCGCTATACCTGTGAGGGAAATACTTCTTTTTTTTGTGTCGAGGTGACAGCGTGCAAATGACTGCGTTCCCCCCCAGGTAGATTTCCAATGACATTTTCTCAGCAGTTAGGCAATCCAGCGTTAAGTGCCTCCTTTTATATTTATATACCAGTGTTGGTGCTTATGCATTATTAAATTATGAACAGGGCCCAGTAAGCGCCTGAGAAAGGCCTTTTTTCAAATAAATATTTCAGAGCTCTGATATACACAGTTCATATTCGCTCTGCGATGCAAGCTTTGGTCCTAATGTCTTATGCAGGAATCACTTTTTGTTCTCTGTCTCTCTGACTGAATCAGTGGAATAAACAATCTCAGACTTTTTGAACTTTAATTTGCTGATTCGGAACAAATCTTTGAAAAGTTTTCATGTGTTGGAACGTACTGGGATCTCGCTGGCATTTGGGGGGGGGGGGGGACAAACAACAAATACCGCCTTAGTCGGAATCTCATTATTTAGGTCCATCTAGAATCTTCCCAAGTCTTTTTAGTGTGAGTTTATTTAGAAATGGGGAACAATGGGTGTTCGGCAAAACCTTTTTTTAATCTTCTTAACGGAGCGACCAGAGGGAGCTGGATTTAACGAGGGCGGATGACAGAAGGGACGGAGGAGAGACAACGCAAGAGAAAGTTAAACGCAGATAAGTAAAACAGGACGAGATGCAGGATAACAACAAGAGACGACAATAAATCGAGGGAAGAGAACGGAACTGAAAATATAATTGATAAATTGAACAAAAAGCCCCAAAAAAAGGCTCCGTTTGAACATTTGAGTGCATTCTTCTGCTAAACATCCTCTTCATGAGGGTTTAAATCTAGGCCACGAGTGTCGTATCCTGCCGGCCCGTCTGCCTCCTCTTTGATGCAGCGTCATTCGCTGCTGAGGTGGCTGTTCTCTGTACTGTACAGGACAACTTTCTCTCCCCCTTCTCTCTCCCCCTGTGTCTCGCCGAACACAATCACGCACACACACACACACACACACACGCGCACACAAACTTTGCCTCTCCCCGCCACTGGCTTTAAGGCACGGCTTTGACAAGAATCCATTGTGACAGTACTGGGTTCGGAGCCCGGTGACGGAGAGAGGGAGGGAGGGGGGAGATGGCGGTGGGGGGGGAGAGAGAGAGAGAGAGAGAGAGGTTGGCATGAAGGAGAAGACGGATAAATCAAAGGGAGGGGAACAACAGCGGTGGTAGAATCAGCATCACTGCATCTCTCGCCGACATAATTGATTGTATCAGAGGCAGTTTTGTAAACCATTAACTCCCCCCCCCCCCCTCCCCCCTTAAGGGTTACACAGCTGCACTGCCACACAGAATTGAAAGGCGTGCGCATGACTGTGTGCTGGGTTTTCACATGGCACAGTTTGGGTTTCCTGCATTCATTTGTTTATTTGTGCTTTGTTTTTTTCCGGCGGCGTCATTAGCCAATGATTCTCGCATGAATCAACCTCCACTAACATGACAAAGAATGATTACTAACTCCAATTTGCAACAATGAAATTTGCTTAGAATAATAATATTATTGTAATATATTGTAGCACCTCGCAAAATGTGGACGGCGGTAACTACAACAAATAGGTGATAAAAAAGGGTGTGCACTGTGTGATTGGACAATGTAAAGGGGCGTTAAAGCTAGGCTAGTTAGCGTTTAGCAGGACTAATTTATCTGGGGATGTGATAACACAACCCCAAGTACTTAAATGATGAAGCATCCAAATAACCGATAACCATGACAGGAATCAGGTCGGAAAAAGTCTGTAAGATTCTGGTCTTTGCTACCATATATGGGCGGGGCATAAGGCTATCCTATTAAAAAAAACAGCAACATCTGCTGGACGACTGCTTGAAATAGAAAATCTGTACTTAACTCGATATAATGGAATTCATGGAACTCATTCCGCACTGGTCTCTGTGGGATATGTAAGCGTGATGACATAGCCTGCTACACTAAAGTAGGCTGGTTTTCACACAGTGTTTCCCACGCATTGACTTTACTTGGACGGGCCTCCCAGGTATATTAATGTCCGCCCAAGTATATTATTGTTACTTTTATTCTTTAATCCGTCCCATTAACGAGGGGACTTTTGGCTGCAGGATGTGAGCTTGCTGCCCAGCCGGCATACTGGGTAGGGTCGGACATCCAACCCCACCATTTATCCAACCCCACCCCACTCCAGGCCTACGCAGCTAGTTCCTGCTTTGTAGGGAAGTATAGTCGTGGTTTGAGATGTAATTCTCCCAAAACATTCAACACTTGATCTTTTTATACCGCTATCTGATGTCGACAGGTTTTGTTTTACGAATCTTTGTCCAAGTATTTGAGGGTAGAGGGAAGAAAAAGATGAATGCCTTCGGTTATTAACTTGCTTTAAGATTCTCCTCGGCTCACTCTGATCGCTTTTGTCACTCCCTATCTCTCCCGCTGCCTCCCTCTATCCTCTCTGTCTCCATCCCCTCCTTTATCTCATCTTTCCATCTCTATCATCCTCAGCCTTTTTTCCTTCCTGACCTCATCTATGTATCTCCTCCTTCATCTTCTTCAGCCCCCACTCCCCCCCCGCTCGTATACTTCATCTCTCCCCTCCCTTCTGTTCTCCTCCACCTCCCCTCCCTCCGTTTCTCCCTTTGCACATCTCCGCCCTAGCCTGTCTTGTCTCACGGGGGAGGCATGGAGGGAGGGAGGATGGGTGCGCAGAGTTGATTAGACTGGAGCATTAGAAAGTTCAGAGTGGAGCAGAACAGAGCGTGGTGTCTAGCCGCCAGGCGGTGCAGGAATCAAAACGGCAGCGCCTCGCAGACGAGGTCATTGTCGGCGGTGGATTTTTCGAGGCCGTTTCTTTTTTTTTTTTCTGGGTGCATCAGATTTCTGTAAGCGTCCTCGTAGCAGCCAGAGGCAGCCGTGCGGAAACAGCAGTGGTCCGGTCAAAGCCGGAGCCTCCCCAGATGTAATTTTCTGACGGGCATAGAATGTCTAACGCGGTGGGAGAGGATGAGGTGTGCAGCCGAGAGCGTTTGAACTACTTTTGGTGTGGAAATGATTTTAAAAGGGACATAACCCTTTTTAAAAATGAAAATGTTTCCTGTGCTATATGCGAAAGGAGCACGGGTACGGCCTTGCACGGCCTCTGTCATAGTCCAAAAATGATGATCACGACATGGTAAAACAGAATAATAGCCTATTTTAAAAAGCTATAAAAGGGGCACAAAGAGAAAACTAACAAATAGGGGCGGTTCCAAAAAAACTAATCTACCATTATTCTACAAAACACTGGAATTGAGAGCACACTGACCGAAACGTGTCAACGCTGATGTGGAGGGTGACCTATACCTTTAAGGCTACACTCTGCGGGCTCTTTGCTGCGACGCCACACAAAAGGATTTACAACCAGCCGCTGGAGGACATAAATCGCCAGCCGGGCCACTTGTCTTCAGGGCGCAGTGACAATTGTGCACATTCCTGCAGTGAACCAGCCCCTCACCCACCTACCCTCACACACACACACACACACACACACACACACACACACACACACACACACACACACACACACACACACACACACACACACACACACACACAGCCTGTGCAGTATTAGAAAATAGCCAATGGGAGTAGCCATACTGCATCTGGCTGCACCAGCCAAATGTATACGTTGAAAATGAGAGACACAAGCTGACATGACTTGTTTGTCTTGTCGAGTTAAGATTCGGCCGGCACAAACATGTGACATTAACTCGTTAATTGTGATTTTAATGTGCTTCGAGGGGGCTTGTATGGGAACCCTCCCCCCCCCCTGACTACCCCTTCCCCCAAACACCCCGGCCCATGCAACAGTATGGATACATGTTGTGGGCCGACATGTCGGGAGCTGACAGTATGTTTTTCACCGAGCCTCCGGTCTCGCTGAGGGGGCCACTCGCCTGCTAAGTATCGCCGTCATCAGAGCGGGGCCGATTACGCAAAAAAAAATCACTCCTGTCGCAGTGCGTGTGTTGAGCGTTTGTTTGCACGCACGCGGCGGCTTGCGTCTTGTGTCTCTCATTATAGGCCGCACACAGGCCAGACTCCCACCAGGCCATACTGATTACTCATCTCTTCAGCTCCTTACTGCCAAATTAGCTACCTGAATTGTGTGTGTGTGTGTGTGTGTGTGTGTGCATGGTCACTCTAATCAAAATTCTCCCAGCCTGTCTACCTGCGCTGATGATAATTTGCCACACTACCCGTACCCACTCACACTCACCCACACAGCCTCAGTCCAACCCTCTCCATCACACTCTCACAGAGAGAGAGAGAGAGAGAGAGAGAGAGAGAGAGAGAAACGGTCCACGGTGGTTAAACCTACCCTAGCAAGCCAACTGGAGGTAATTTACCGTGGCTCGGCGGATACATGCCATTTTACTGAACACGTTGCATGGCCCCCTGAGCTTTGTTCCGCTCAGAGTTCTCTCCAACAGAGCAAAGAATGAACAACTGAAGAGACTAAAGACGGGGGAGGAAAAGAAACAGGTGAAGAAAAACTAAATGAGGAGAAATGGCAAGGGGGGGGGGGGGGGGGGCAGATAGGCTGCTGAGCTTCTTCCTGTGTACTTATAGCCTATAAATATAAATGTATATATAATACATTATTTGAAGATGCATCAGTCTATTTCTGGTTGAACGCATCCAATGCCTCCGCTGACTGGACTTCGTCAACAGATATTTTTAATAATTTCTTCAGATTCGAAGGGTTTAACTAATGAGCATGTGGTCTTTAAATCCTTCCACCTTGTTTGCTTCCACTCTTAATTAGTGAGAGCTGTTAAATACAGCTACAGATGGAGTGCAAAATGCAAGGGTTTGTATAGCACAGGCAGCAACCTCCGGCTCTGAAGAGTGAAGCCAACGCGGAAGTGCTTTAAACTTGCATTCTTTCTAATTGCCATCAGGGGGCGACTCCTCTACTTCTCACTTGATTTATTCCCTCAGTAAACATTGTGAACATGAGTTTATTGTCTCAATCTCTAGTTTCAATACAGCATGATGTTCATTTAGTGAATTATGGTCCACTTAGAGTCAAATAGACCATAAAGCAGGGTATGTTGTATAGGGTGTCGACCAATTACAGGTTCTCGTCTTTATCTACTAAACAACAACACGGAAGCGGGACCAAGACGGACCAAGATGGCAAACTTCATTATTCCTCTCAATGTTGACAAATGTAGCGCATACTTTCTTACCTATCACAATAAAAGCCTGAGATGTATAACATTCACATGCGAGTTTTTCAAATTTTGGGTTGCCATTTATTCGTCGAGCCCTTGGTGTATTCTTTTAGGCAAACACACAGCGTGGACTGCTAACACTGCATGCACACATATGAGACTCTCTGCCTGGAGGCTGAGGGAGTAGGGCATCTGGTCTCCTAGCAATAAGCGTGTGTGTGTGTGTGTGTGTGTGTTTGTGTGTGTGTGAACATGTGGGTGTGTGAGGGCGCTTGCGAGTGTAAGTGCGCGTACACGCGCGCTGACAAAGTAGCCCAGTGCGGTCAGCACTCATTAGTGAAAGAGAGAATCCCCGGATGAGGAGCGCTGTGACAGGAAGGACTCTCTCGTTAGGGGACAAACACACACACACACACACAGGGTCAGGCTGCCCTCGGTGCATAGAATCAGCCAGACATCAATTAGTCCATGGATGCATGCAATATAGTCTTGCGAGTGCAGTGGCCCCGGCAACAGCTCCGTTGATGCCGACCCCGCAGGAAACGAAGACTCTGGGTATGAAAATAGAGAAAACCGAGTCCACTTTCAGGGAGCAACTTGTCGTCGCTGTGCACTAAATAACAGGTTCTTATTTGATAAGATCACACTAATCTGATCTGATTTATTTATTTTTTTGCCACAGATGAGTTTCACGTACTGTAAACTTGGGCGGCAAAAATAGTCTGGAAGGATGATTATATTTCTGGAATAACTGCCAACCTTCTAGCGAGCAGATGTAGCTGGGCCATAGATGGATGGAGACAGCAGGTGGAGGACTTTGATCCAGGGGACGGGCTATTTGTTTTGGTCTGATGCTGCTTATTAGATGGTGTTTTGCTCGGTTTTATGCAGATGCCGCTCATCTGCCAGGGAAGGGCCTCCGCCGGGACGCAGCTCGCTCAGGATCGGAAAAACACTGACTTCATCTCAAACATGAAACGGCTCCGTCATTTTCATCTTGAGCGGGTTCAGACGGGGCCACGAGATGTTCGTCAAACCTCGCGCGCACACACACACGTCGCCTGAGTACCGGGGCGCAATCGCACATGTTCTGATAATCAGCGCCATTACCGTCTGTTTACTCGTAATGTATTAACCGATCGACGCATTAAGGAAACAGGTTGGAGGCGTGGGGCAAGGCTTTGGGGCGATCACCGTGCCGTGTGCATTCTGGACCCGCATATCCGCACGTCATTACCCGAGCATATGGGAGCACGCCGCCCCGCTGAATTATGAACTCGACTTTGAGCTTGGATTAGTCCCGGTGCTTGCCTCCAGGGGACCGCCGCCACACATCTAACGTCTGGTAAAAAGATGGTGGAAACGAGAGGGTTAATTAACTGATGGCCCTGTGCGGCACGCGGGGTGATGGAATAGCTTTTGAATTATGGAACAGTGACGAACGCTGCTGCTGGTGGCGTCCGGCCATATGTCAGCGCACGCGCCTCCTGTGTCTGTGGCTCGGGAGACAGCTGGTCAGATGGCGCGCGTTCAACCGAGTTAGGGACCAATCAATCAGAAGCCTGTTGAGTTGCTTAAGCGGAGGGTGGGGTCTATACTGCGATTCGATCGCTTTATGGATTCGTCAGGGGAACTGTTTGCGGAGATATGAAATCGTCCAATCAGTCGCGCCACCTGATAATTGAGAAAGTGTTAGTAAGGGTCTGCTAGAAAAGCCCGAGGACGATCCAAAGTGGCAGTTTAAGGCCTCACTTCTCCTTCTGTTTGCTTCTGTTTTGGTTTGTGTAACAAAAAACGGTGCTGCCATTCTGACCGGGACTTTATTGAAAAAAAGGATTTTTGATTTCAAGAGACCGGCGGGTTAAATATAGATGACGTATTATTTCTCACTATCACAGGTCAGCGTTGTTAAACTTCCTCTCAGCTGATGACAAGCCTTTAAAAGGTTGGTCAAAGAGAAATGTTTTTCCATTTGTTCCAATAAATGTATTTTGGAGGATGTATTTTGAACATAAACCAAAAAATGGACTTTCTAGTTCAATTAAAAATGAAATTAAAAGTCTTGAAAAAATAAAAAAAATGAACTGACTGGATGAAATATAGTTTGACTGTTTCTATGCAAAAAAAAGTTTGAAGTTGTTGTTTTTATCTCAATAATCTTGAATGGATTTTAAATTTCGACGATTTATTTTGACAATAATAACTTCTTGTCCTGTCCGTCTCTGGCGTGTGTCTGTTCCCAGAGATATGCCTCTGAGTGCATCTGTATATCTGTCCTGTCATTGTAGATGTTCCGAAGATGCATCATACATATCTCCTTGTGACTCTCTGGTGTTTATGGAAAGGTCCCTGTCATTCTAATAAGACAGTTTCTATAAATAAAATCGTGTATTGTCAGAGCAGCAGTTGTGGCTTTTACAATAATATCCGAGGCGGGGACCGCTGCCAACGCAGAGACTTCTGCCCTCGCAGCGTGAGCGTGATGGAGATAGCCGGCTATTGTCTCAGTCTCTGCTGGGCCAAAAATGATATGGTCACACTGATCAATAGTCTCTGTTACACATGATGCATTTCCCATGGCTCTGGCTGTCAGCTTTGCTCCATCTGTCCCTAGCTGTTGCAAATTTCTGCAGTCTCTCTCTCTCTCGCTCGGTCTGACACACACACACACACACACACACACACATACACACACACGTGCACTGTTTATTCGGAGCTGGGTTCCCTTGAGAACTGTGAACATTTAGGCATAAAACAGGACCGCTGTTACCTTTTGAACTGCTCTCATGGAAAATAGAATGTTTGTTCCACATCAACTAGGACGATTGCGTAATGACTAAACGTGATGCGGTGACCCTTCTGCAGACAACGTGATACGAACACACAACTCGGGTCTTTTACAAAGGAAACGGGTAAACAGATGTAAGGGTTGCAGAAAGAAAGCGAGCTAATTGTCGGTTGAACAATAACCGGCTTAATAAGTTCAGGGAGGGGAGGAAGAAGTGATGCTCACCAGTCTGCCACTGCTATAAATAATCTTAAAGACCACCGTCCTATTAATTGTTTATCGCTGATGGACCATGAAATGAACAATTAGATCGGAACATCAATACATTTCACACTTTGATGCCGATGCGGAATTTCAAAGTGCTGGCGAAAACCTGAGACAGACAGCAGCATCAGTGTTGCAAAGTCTCGCGGATCATCCTGCACGGGGTCTGTTGTCTTGTGAAATATCCATTTATACAAATGGGTCTCGTACAACTTATAACGAGGGATAAAATACTCGGTAGCGTCTCAAATGAATGCCTGTGAAATTAAAGAATAGTTCCCCAGCTGTTGTCAGTTACATAATGCAGTGTGCAAACATGCATAATTAAGGGGATCAGTTTGACGATTATTGACCTTATCTCCTACTTTTCATTGATCGACATGTCTATATATAGCACACTGATGAACAGTCCCAAAAGGAATGCTCTATGAACCAACAGCCCAAATTGAACTTACTTGATATTCTACGAACTAGAAAGTTGGACTATAGGGTTTTGACAACAACCATATGCTTCTTAATCATTCCATCACTTTCAGCATCAGTTAAGATAATTATTGATTGCCGTCTAGTCTCCTGGAAACATGTCTACAGGAAGCTGCATTGACCTTAAAGTGCTGCTTTTGTTAATCCATCCGTCAGAAGTAAATAGAGTAACAGGATGTCAGGGAAATGTTTCCCTTCGCTGCATAAACTCTGCAAGTGTAACAACTTGTTTAATGTTCGAGCCGTTTGGATGTATTGTCATGTTTGCTTTTGTCCCCTTTGTTTCTGACGTCGTGTCTTTGTCTTACTCTTTAACATTTCTTTAGTCGTTAATGTGTTCATGTACTTGTCTGCACTTGTTTTGTACTCACTTTTCTACACAATACATTTTTTTTTTAATAAAATGAAAGGACATTCGCCACTATTGTTACATACTTACATGGATTGGTAATCGCATTTGACCCGTATCTAACAGTAATATAATAATTAGAGGTCTAATGGTTGCTACCGATACTGCAGCTGAGAGAGTTCGGGGTGTGAATACAGTGTGTTATTATACAGAGAGCATAGCCATGTGTAACAGTGTATATATGTGTCCTATGCACAGAGAGACAAGGCATCCAAGTGAACAAACCCCCCTCTGTGCGTCCACTCTGCAGGGCCTGTATGGTGTCAGGAACACTGAGCTGTGAGGAAAACAGCTCGCCACAAGACCGTCTGGGCTCAGCAGGAAGTGCCGCCGTATTTACTTCCAGGTCAACCTCAGACGTCATGTGGACCAGATGCCTGCTCTTCGTCTCGACCTTGTTTGCTTCCATCGCCATTGGTAAGAAACGGGCACACACGCAGCACAGATACACATTGTTTTAGGCGGTGCTGGTCTGTCGGCCTGTACTATAAATGCACTAAAGTGTTGGCAAGTTGTTTTTTTTATCGTTTTGTTATTTTCAATTGAACGCATATGTTGAAAGAGAAATTTGAGCTAATTTGTAGCCAGCTAGCGGTTTAGAGGTATACTGACCACCAACTAGCTAGCTTAGCGTTAGCGCCAGAAACTGCATGCAACACTCTGGACCTCGCAGAGGAGCTGGACGGGATTCAGCCCATTGTTCATGGAATGGGGTTTTTTGAAATGTCACAGTAGGAAAAAGCACAGGTGTAGATGATACAATTAACGATGGGCTGAAATCCATTTATGTGCTTCGGTGTTGCTCATGGCGGCTCACTTTCACGGCTAATTGGGACGCTTTAAAAGAGAAGGGCCGTCTTTAATGGCTGCTAAGATAAAGGCTTATTGCAGCGGAGGGGTGTTGGGGGGGGGGGGGGGGGGGGGGATCTGCACACACTGCCAGACAAAAACACATTTTTTACATACTTTAAAGTTTGGTTCCACATGTTCGGATTGACTTTATCTGCCCCCCCCCCACACACACACACACACACACACACACACACACACCAAAGCAACACTGCGGCTGCGAAACCCTTAACTCACTTACTCTCGTTTACACTTATCTTCTATCTTATTGCAGTGCACATTCTCCAGCTTCCTTCTCACACACACACACACATACACATTTAGACTGTGCGCACACGCATACACACAGTAGGCTGTCTGTACGTTTCCTCCTCTCCCCCGTGACGGTGGGCTTTGAAGACTCCTACAGGGAGCTCTGGCCCACTTGGACTTAATCCTATTAATGGCTGCTGTCAATCACGCTGTTGTGGAGGAAAAACTGCCGCAACATTTGCAAACACACACACACACGTGCACACACACACAGACGCACACAAACACACACACACTCGAGCATGTTCTTGTACACATGCCTGCCGACAAGCATTTGCACAGATGATATACTTTGAACACCGACATACTGTACGCCCATGGAGACACAGATCCTCCTTAAAAAAACACACACACAAAGTCGAGCACACACACACACACACACACACACACACACAGGAAGTGCTCACAGGCCGCCACTTAGACACGCAAACACAGAGGGCTTTGCCTCAACACGGAGAGATGAGTTTCAGTCAAAGGTATTTGCATCAATGTCTAAAGAATAAGTCGACATATGCAAATGCTGCTTTTTATACTGAGCGGGGATTAGTTGAAACAAAGACAGTTTAGACACACAGCAGAGAGCAGCTCCGTCTTCCCCGCAGAGCTGCGTCTCGTCATCATTTCAGGGTTACGTGGAGACAAATAAAAGAGAAAAGGAAAGCATGGAATTTTGTTTGGGGACAAAAGTCACAGAAAAAAAAAATGATTTGGACGTTTCACATTGTTCACAGGTGAGGCTGTTGTTCTTTTCATGGTATTCGTTGACAAGAAAACAAAAGAAAACAACATCCTTTCACTACTCAATACTTTCCGTCAGAGATGCACAGATTGCGATTTTCTCGGCCCATTCGGATTTGTATTATTTCAATCGTCAATGAAAACTGTCAAAAATTCTATATGCTATCTTTTTACTCTATTTTTATCTATAGTGGTTGTTTGCATAAAACACACAATTGAAATGATTTGTGGCTCGTGTTAATAAGATAAACGGATCCCTTTCTAATATCGGTTTTGCTGTGAAAACATCTCCGTCAAACAAGTGGATTTATTCATGTTCCTCCACCAAAAACTAAATTCTACAAGCTTAGAATTGAATAATACATTTCAAATGCCCATGGTCATCCTAACAAAGAACCCCAGTGCTATGCTGTGTTTTGGACAATTATAGGAAAAAACATCTGCAATACTTATCGAGGCGACTTCTTTCATTGGGTTCCTTTTTCAACAGTCCCAAGGGAGGAAGGTCTCTGACCAGAAGTTCACCTCAATGAAATTGCACAGGCTTAAGTGGGCGGATGCTTTTCCTATCATACATACGTTAAGTCTAACAAGCCTCTAGCTTGGTGAGCTCTGTAGCATAGCGGATATTTGGCTACAGTATTTGTTATTAGGATCAACTCATTGTTGGTTCATTTTTATTTTTTATTGTTTTAATGGGATTTATTGACAGCAAGAAAAAGCTAAATAGCCTTTCAAAAATCATAACTCTGTTGGATATTTTTTGTTCTAACTCCACATCGCAGACACCGGCACTGGTTTTGGCGATCAGAGTGAGAGATCACCTTTTAAAATCTCTCTCCCCTTCCCTCTCACCTTCTCCTCCTTTTCCATCCATCCCCACCTCCTTCGCCACTCTCTCGTTGTTGGCCCAAATGTAAAAATCGATTGCCTTTTGTCTCAGCCCCCCCCACACCTCAACCCCTCCACCCGAGGCAATGAGAGTGTCTGAATAAGATCGTCCGAGCTGTCGGCTGCTGCCAGGTTTCTGTCACCCGCTCCGAGACGACTAATGACAGACACATTAACATGCGCTCGCCGGCTCACACCTTAACGGCGTGTGTGTGTGCGGAGGCATTACGCGTCTGTATCAGAAGAGGTGCTGCGTGACTGCACATGATTGTTTTGTGTGAAAAAAAAAAAAAAAAGACAGATTCAAACAGTACATGTTTTATAAGTGAGGCAGCTGATATAAATAGATGAATCAAACGGTGACAGATGAGACAGGACAGAACATTTACTGCCGCGTATGAAGGCAAGAGCGGCTTTTAATTGGAATAAAGATAGACCCCTTATTTGAATCTTGTGTGAGTGTGTGTGCCATAATGCTCTCTTTATTCCCTGTAAGGCAACACTGTACGACATCTGATCCAAAGCCAGTCTAGACAGCTGCCGTACAATACGGCGTATTGATCCGCTCGCGCTTCGGTTAACCCCCCTTTCTTCACAAATTCACATTCGTGCTCACGGAGGCGGACGTGACGCGGCCATTGAGAAACTAAGAAACTAACACTCTTATGAACAGAATTATGACCCACTGCCCTAAGCGCTCCCCCTCACACACACACACACACACACACACACACACACACACACACACACACACAAGGTTCCTCAAATCTTCAGCCCCCACTGAGACACACATCCTATCTGAATGAGTGCTTAAAGTATAATCACAGCCTGCAGTGATGTACGTGTGTGTGTTCATTAGAAAGGACATTTTCAGTAAATGTCACTTATATATCAGTCTTATCTCTAAGCTAGCGCCTGTCATTATGACTGTAGTTCCCTCAGGTACCAGCGCCAAGCAGGTTTCTGCCTCTACAAGTCATCACTCACAGCATATGTGTGTGTGTGTGTGTGTGTTGTGGTGAAGGGCAGTATTAAAATAGAGCCCGGCCAGAGTGACATCGAGCTCATTCAGATTCTTTGCCGCATTCGTGTAACCATGACGCTCCCCCAGCCAATGAGAGAGCCAAGGGGGTGGGAGGACAGGGTTGCTATGGTTATCGTGACAGGGAGAGCAAAGGGAGGTGATGCCGTGCCTCGCTTTTCAGGGATGTTCGGAGGCCTGATTGTTGAGCGGTCGCGCGCTCGCCTGCGCGCGCATTGCGCCCGTGTGCTTTTGAGAAATGATTGGGAAAGGCCTTGACAGGATGAATTCCTCAATAAAAAGGAAAGTGACAGAACAACAAGCCGTCACGATCACCGGGCCCGTATACACAAACTGCAGACTTAATATATTCTATTTGTTTATCCGACAGGGACAATGCATATCATGTATATTGCACCGGATATAGCTTAAATTCTCAGTCGTGGTCCGCGGGTAGGGGTAGCCTGTGACAATATGAGGTGAATATGAAATGAAACAATAAAAACTCCACTGCGATTGCAGCGGGGCTAGGGGATGACAAAGGCGAACAACACGAGTGAGCAACCTCGGCTGATAAACCTATCCATCTATCAAGGGAGGAACGGCTGGTGCTCCCAGGACTCGTTGCTCTCAGGAACAGAGGATAACAACATCCAGGCTTCACCACAACAACCGACGTCCCTGGGCCCATCCAGCCCGAGAGCATCGATAGCACGGTCTTATAATCACGAGACAATATGTAGTGTGTGTTAATAAACACATGATTAAAAGGATGAGGACAAAATAAAGAGCCATTTGTATCGCATGCGTATTCGGATGACGGTGGAGTTTTATTGCATAGAAGTTATATAAGGCTGTGACCACACAGACAATAACTGATGGCAGGATAAGATGGGGTCCCAGAATGTAGATTCATAGGGTTTGTTAGGAAAGATACAAATAACTCCAGCATTATCTTTTATTAACCCATTCATGAAAATCAACAGATAAAACATCAGAAATAGTTTTAATTAGTTTATTAAATTAAATAATGTTTTAATAGTATACTCTTCTAACTAGAAAGGTGTACATAGTTGAGTGCGGATCTCTTCCAGGTGTGTCTGCAACGACCGCATCTGTATCGGCCCAGAACTGGTCTAGACACCAGTGGGCTGCGAAGCGTCATAAAACACACTTCATTCCAACTAAAAAAGAAGCGACGATTGTAAGCACGCTGTCGGCTCCACGTGGTCGGAAAAAAACATTTCATACAATCTTGCCGAAAATAAACCTCATCAATCTGTCTGTGCGTAGCAGCGATGTACTCAGCAGTGTGTGCTCTGGTAGTTCCGTTAGCTGTTAGCGATTAGCGGTTAGCCAAGCACAATGTCCAAAACACAAAAAATGAGCAAACTGAGTGAGGAGTCAGCAGGCAGTCCATGGCAGTATAAAACAAGGTTTTGAGGAAGTGTGAGTCACCGCGACTACAAGAGGTCCTTGAGCATGCAGCCATAACTGGCCACCCAAAATACTCTGCAACAGAGATTAGCCATGGACAGACACAGAGGTGCACTCACACACACACACACACACACACACACACACACGCCTGATCGCCTGATCAGCTTGGCCGAGATGATAAAGATACCCGTTGTTCATGTTCTTAAGGGAATATTCTGATTGATATTTAAGGCATTCAGCACAGACCTGACACAATAAACCGCATGAGATCCATATCACATTATAGCCAAGAGGGACATTTCGACTTGTCACAGCAGGAAAAGCACAGGTGTCATGTCGATAACTTTAAAAAACGACTGCATTCAGGGTTTCAGGGTCCAGGTATCGTGTGTGTGATGGCTCAGTGTCATGGCTCACTGGGACACTGAGCCATCCTGAAACAAAATGTGTGTCACCTGCACTTTTTACCGCCATGACAAGCCAAAAAAGTCTGAAGGGTGACAGCGGCTGCAAGGGGAGGCATCCCAGAGGCCTTTTCTCCTGAAGCACTTTTTTGCTTTTTATTATCTATAGTTGCATTTTGTGATTGCAGTGTTTATTGCCTTGGGACTTTTAGGAGCACAGGCCCGTTCATATCCCATGTCTCTATGCACCACAGGTGAGAGCCGTGGTGCAGAAGCTGCTGCCAGACATTCAGGTCATAAGACATCTAGACGTGATTAGTCAATGGAAGCTTGATTGCTGTTTGGTCTTGCAGATGTTTCATCATCCGAGAGCCTTCATCATCAAACAAGCAATGGAGCAAAGCAACAGCAGGAAATAAAAAAATAAATAAAAAAGATCTGGGGCAGATCAGTAGCTCCAATCTCATTGGAACTAATGACATGTTAACTCTCCCTGCTTCAGTCCAGCACGAGTGGATGTTTGCATTGAATTTGGAACTTCTGGGAATAACGAGGCATTGCCATCTTTAGATTAATCTCTGCAGCACTAAATGCCTGTATAAAAAAAAGCCAGGGAATTTACTCTCTATCTGGAGTGATGTCTAAAACGGCTAACTGCAAAACAGTAATTACCAAGTCGACTCACTCGCGACAGTGGACGTGCCCTTATAAATATTCGTCCGTGGTGCTATTGTTTTCATATAGTGTGGATAATTAGTCTATATGACAAGGGTACAAATGCAGTCTTAGTGGAACACAATCTGTGCTTGTACAATTTAGTCCTCCAGTGCACATTTTTTCAAAAGACAGCTCCACAAACAGTGTGTGTTTTCAGCGGGTATCATCAAGCAATCCTCTTTTTTTGTGTGTCCAGCCTTCGGCCGCGCCCCGATCCCCATGGCGGTGGTGCGGAGGGAGCTGTCCTGCGAGTCCTACCCCATCGAGCTGCGCTGCCCGGGCACGGACGTCATCATGATTGAGAGCGCCAACTACGGTCGCACCGACGACAAGATCTGCGACTCTGACCCCGCCCAGATGGAGAACACCCGCTGCTACTTGCCTGACGCGTACAAGATCATGTCGCTCAGGTCAGTGTATGTGTGTGTGTGGGTGAAAGCGAAGAGAAAAGGACACATGCCTTTTCAACGTAGTGTAACAGGAGGGGGGTAAAAAAAATAAGGGGAGCAAGGTGGTGGAAATTCTGTGGAAAGCGGCGTAACCTGTGAGTCACGCACCCTCTCTGTTCCTGTTCATGCGGTACAGCGACCATACAGCTGTAGAAACCTTATCACACAATGGGAGTTGCTCAAGTAACACTTCCTCTACAGCTGGCCCGTGTGATAGCCTCCTCTCCTGACAGCGCCATTAGGAGCTCAGCAGCCCAAGACAGAAAGAGGGCTCCACCGAGTCAGCAGTATAGCATTGAACAGTGGTTACAATACATAGTTTTGATGTAAAAAATTAATATCACCACATACCTCAATATCAATATTGAGACAAACTTGTAGAGTTGACTATTGTATGCTTTTACAAAATATTAAACAGTAAGATTTTTGATAAAATAGTCATCACTAATGTGGATATACTGACTACGTGGGATCAGGTCTGTGTTGCTGTTGAACGGTGTAATTGTACACTATAGTGTATGTTTCCAATATATGTTCAATCCGCACAATGTGATTGGTTGAAGTATTTTTTTCATGGATGCGAAAGCTAAAAAAAAAAAAAAATGTTTTCGGCCGCATAATATTCACATTTTGGGTGAAACGCGTCATGACGAGTTTCAAACTAGTCATGACGAAACAGCAATTCAAATTATTGACAGCTACAAAAAAAAAGACCTACAACCTACGCGGTGCAGGTATGATCACGAGCGCTATAGCTGAAAAATAATAGCAAAACAAAAATAGCAACGAGGGGAAAGCAATGCTCTGTGTAATGAGAACGTCCGGATATAAATAATATACTAACGTCACCATTAGTATCTCTATTTTTCACGCGTCACCCAGCTTTGAGTGCTCTTTTCCTGTCCCAATATTGCTGCTGTCGTCTTCCTCTCTCTCTCTCTCTCTCCATCGAACCACCTGTCTCTGTCGTGTGGCAGCGCTCTGATTGCGATTGCTCTGGCCTGGCTCGGCCTCCTCTCCGCTCGCTCTGGCAGCTGCAGCTTGTGTGGCCACCCCTCTCCTGCGGCCCTAGTCATCCATAATTTATACACATGTGCGCACACACACACACAGATACTCACAGCATGTGCCACACGCAGCATACACTGCCCAGGGGCTACACCAGACTTTAAGCTCCAATTAGCAGAGCCAGAGGCCAGACTTAATCTTGAGGGATCCTCCGTGGAGGTGACTCAGACTGGTTACAACTGTTTATCACATATATTTTCCGGAGCGTGTGTTTGTTGCAAGACGCTACGACTGAGCCCGTTTGAGTGTGTGTGTGTGTAATGTGTGTATAATGCTGCAATGCTCATGCGTTTTAAAGCACCGGCGTTACGTGGATGTGGAATCCTTGAGTGTGTGCTCATGCTTGTTAATGTGCACTGGAGGCCGTGTTGGGGGCTTGTGTGTCCGTGCGTGCATTTCAATTTTTAGCTACATTTTTTTTTAGCTCTTTCTCATACCCCCTCTTCGTCAGTGTGCTTCGGCCCGACTGCCTTCCACTCTCTCATTCCCTCTATGTCTGTATCGTCTCTGTTTTTTTTCGATCCCTAGCTCAACGGGCTGATAAAATCAGAGCATGTTCCGCCTGCCCAGTGTTTCCTCAGTATCACATTCTCCCTTTGTTTTCCTCTCCACCACTCTCCAAGGCCAGGGGAGTATGTGTGTGTGCGTGTGCGTGTGTGTGTGTGTGTGTGCACGCCCCACACCACATAATTGGTCTTGATATCAAAGCCTCATATCTCCAGAGGGTCTCACAAGGCTTCTCAGGCAACCTAGAGAGGACCCGATAGCGCTGCATTTCCCAGATTATCTCCCCATTGGGATACACTGGGTTGAAGGGGAAACGAAGCAGCGCCCATGAAAGTTCCACTTAATCTGTTTTAGCGATATGCCGGCCACTGTTCAATGACTCACTCTGTTTTTATCGTGTTTTGAACTGAGATGCCTCTATTTCAAAATGGCTACTGAGCATTCTTTGTCTTAAGGTTGCAGCTCACTTCAATGTCGTTTTCTGTTTTACCCTTATTATTGAAAGCAGCTGTCTTTTTGTGTTTGTTGTTATCCAATCTCCTCCTTGCTTTGTTGACATTAGCCGGGCCGTCCAGGCGTTCTTTGCAGGCATGTTAGCGTGCCCCGCTGGCTAGCTCGCGGCCACCGCTCTGCACTGCTCTCACACGGCGGTTACAGCCGATAGCGCCACCTCGACCGACTGCAGTGCGGAGGAAGAGTAGCACCAAGTCTTCGGTCACCGCTCAGGTTAACACCGTTAGCTCTGTCCGCAAAATCGCCACATTTTGCAACGTTAGCACCGTTAGCTGTGAGACGCCGGCGACAACCTCCTGCTCTGCCGAGTGAAGGTTCTCTCTATTGACCAGCAGGGGGCGACTCCTCCTGTTTCAAAAAGAAGTCAGATTGTATAGAAGTCTATGAGAAAATGACTCTACTTCTCTCTTGATTTATTACCTCAGTAAACATTGTAAACATGAGTTTATGATCTAAAGCTAGTTTCTTCTATACAGCATGATGTTCCTTTAGTAAATGATGGTCCATTTAGAGTCAAATAAACATAAAGCACGGTAGGCTTGAGGGCGGGCTTACTGTGATTGACAGTTCGCTGCCACTACGTCACTACTCCGCATTCCAAATACAGTAACTTCCGTTCATCGGTTACAAAAAAAACCCAACATGTCGTCCACAAATCAATGGGTGACGTCACGATGACGACGTCCACATCTCATATACAGTCTGTGGTTGAGAGCCGTTCAGAGGCAATTCAAATGCTCCCAATCTCGGATCCTGCACCTTAAATTAAGAAAATGTACATATGTTTCCAATCTTTATTGTTTTATTAAGCTCAACCCAATCTCCGCTGCACTCTAGGTGTTTCCCAAAAAGTGAATGGATCAATTTCATTGTTTTTTCAAAGCGGCCGAGTTGGCTCCAGCCGAGGGTGTGGCTGGGTTGAAGTGTCACTGGGGGGGGAAAAGTTAGCGAACTGAAGAATCACAAGGTTTGGCCTGTTCCATTGTACACAGGGAAGGGGCTAGGAGACAAAATATTGCCATGCCTCCCAAGTTGACATAAAAGTGACTTGATGGCTTCTGCGGAGATGCTTCACAATGCGCTCCTTGTCTCTTTACTGATACTTGAGCGCTTCGCTGGCCTTTTCTCTCCATCTCGCGCATCCATTCGGGTACTTGAGGCGGGAAGGAGCAGACACTGTGAACAATGTGACAGTACACACAACACCCCCCCCCCCCCCACCCCCCCCAACACCTCTTTACCGTCTCTTCCACCTTGTCCCCTTATTTGCACATGTCCCTTTCTTTCTCTCTCCTGCTCCATCCTTCCCCCCTTGAAGAAGTCCCTCAACGCAAAGAGAAACCACATTGACAAGAAAGACAAGGGTAGGGAGTTGCCTCCCCCATCTCTCCCTCTGCTTTTGGAAGTGTTAAATAACTTATTTCATTTATTATTCTCCTATCCGTCACTCTCTTCATATCTCCATTTTTTGGCACTCCTTCCCCCCCCCCCCCCCCTCCTCTCATTCCTCAAATTGCTTCTCATCCTCTCTGTCACTTTCCCTTTCTCCCTCACCATCTGTTTTTCGTTTTCACGAGCCCCTTTCCTGCCCCAGCCCCCCCCCCCCCCCCCCCCCCCCCCCACACACACACACACACACACACACACACACACACACACATTCACTTTTCTTCCTTTTTTTCCCCCCAGCCCAGGGGGAAAGGTGAGGCTGCGGCTGCAGTGCAGCGGGCTGCAGCATGTTGCCTGCATGTTCTCTATAACTAAGCATCGACCTGACCAAATGCACAGCTGGTTGCAGGATTAGATCCCCCCAGCCTGCAGCAGCCGCCCCCCCCCCCCCTCCCCTCCCCTCGGGGCAACCATAGGTGCACAATCGCTGCAAACACACAGCTATGTGTGCACACGCGCCAATGAGTACGCACGCATGCCTTCACGAGCGGACTCAAAGAGAAATTGAGAGAGTTGCTCATCAGCTCCCGTGCACGGTCAACTTCTTCTGGCAGCCTGTCTCTTTGGAACCGAGTCTCAGCCTTCAAAGCAACCGGGCTAGTGTGCTAGCTCGTGAACGTGTGTGCGTGTGTGTGTGTGCGTGTGTGTGTGTAATGTATGTGCGCGCAGATGCGTGCATCCAGGCTGGTGAGCGAGCGCACACCCGCACCTTTGAACCATTTCACGCGGGAGACTGTAAAGAAAACCTCAGAAGTCCTTTTCCTTTGACTCTCTGAATTATAGAAACCCTCTTGAATCATAGACTGCGATATAGTGCTGGCCGTGCACTGCAACCATTGAACTATGTCAAACAGTCTGCCGCTTTTTTTATTATTATTTTTTTTTTCCCCCAGCACATACCTGCACTTCATCCGTCCTCCACGTTGGATTCTAATCTACCTCTGTAAACACAGATGGAGAAATGAGCGCTCTAAACCTTACATGAATCTTACACTTTTGATCATTATTCCAGCCCAGTGACTCCAAGAACAAAAACAATAGTATCTGCTAAATTGGAGGTTTGTGCCGAGGCTGCGGCTACTGTGTGTTTTGCGTGCGTGTGTGTGCGTGTGATGTCTTGCAGAGGTGGACTCACCAGGATATTTACAATTATGTCTCGTTATTATCTCTCCCGACCTTTTTTTTTCTGTCTCAGCCTGCTCACTCTTCGTCTCCCCTCTCTCCATTAACTACCCTGCTTCCCCGCTGAATGAGGTCATATCTGGAAATGTCCTATTTAATGTGTGTGTGTGTGTGTGTGTGTGTGTGTGTGTGCGTGGCACACAGTCACCACAGTCACCACGGTTACAGGTCACCACGGTTACAGGAGATGCCCTGCGGCACCCTGGGGGCCCAACTGTCACCCTTGCTCAGTGCGGTAATTAGGGCCCACACACACGCATGCAAATGTACACATACACACACACACAGATAGATGCATATATCTAGAGAACTTAGAAGTGCAGACACACTTAAAGATGGAGAGATTCTGGCACAAAGTCGGTCCTGAAAGGCACGCACGGAAACATTTCCTCGCACACATTCCTTTTTTGACGTTTTTTTTTAAGCTCGTCATCACAAAATATCACTGCCCCTGACACGTATATAGCTGCATTCTCCATCCGCCCACTCGCGCGCCGTTTGTTTCCCCCACCCTGACTGACAGCTGTGGCTCTCTGCCCGAGCCTCTGCACTTCCACATGTCAAAGTCCCCGCCGTCTGACCCGTTTCCTGCCGTCACCGCAGCTCTGCTAACCTTAGTCACCATGCTTCGCCGAGCACCTAAGCCGCGCGGCTGCCTGAGAACGGTTTCAGGGAAGGTCTAGACGCCGCGCGCGCTCTCTCTCGCTCACATACAAACACACACGCACGCACACATAATGCCTGACACATCCAGAGACTAGCATGTGAATCAGCGCCTCAGACAAGTAGACAGCGACTGACTTGATACTTTGACATTGACGCGCAGAACTAAACCAGGACACATGTAATGGCCCTCCTGCCCACACACACATACACACACACACACACATGTGCATATACACTTTTTTCACGTGTGCATCATGAGGTGAGTCTGACTAAATCCTGTGAGACAGTGTCTTGGTGCGGCGCGGCTCTGTCGTCTGGGGCGGCGCCGGCGTGTCGAGCGCCTCTCTGCTTTTTCGCCCGAACCGAGAGCGACAGCTTGGCTGTCGGACACGCTGCTCGTCTTTTAGCTTTCAGGGGGTTATTTTGTGCAAGGCAGGTGGTCTTTGGTTAAACCGTGTAGAAAGACGGGACACACGGATGGAAAGGCAGGGGGAGAAGCGCACGGAGGGGGAATGTTGCTGGGTGGAATCGGGAGGAAGACTCCCCGAGTGTGTCCTGGAATCGGACGACGTGGAGGTTGCTATGGTTACCGGTGGAAGAGGAGAGGAGCAGGGGAGGGGAGGGGAGGGGAGGGGAGGGGAGGGGAGGGGAGGGGGGTTTGCAGAGCTCAGAAAGCTGTACTCTGCCGTGAGCCGTGCTTGCAAGAGAGAGGCCGTAATGTGTTTGTGTGTTAAAACACATTAAATATTGTGACCGAACCCCTTTTTTCCTCTGGTAAAGCAGTTCAGTGACCTTAAAGAGAATTTCCTGCAGATAGAATGTAAATGTGATTCACAATCACAGGCAAAAGAGGTTTTAAAAAGGCTGAAATAACATGCTTCACATATCAAGTGTGCGTACTACCATACTACTTAGTATATGCCAGAAAAAGAGTGAGTGAAGTATGACAAAAGTACCAGGATGTTCTTACTGCACCAGGTCGCATTCTGCAGCATGCGAGCCAGCCATGCTTTTCTGGCTGTTCCGACCCACAATCCTCAGCGCTGCAGATATATGAGCAAGAGGGTCAAAGATCAAGTGTGACGAAGCGGTATGATAATAACTGAAGGCGTACCGCATGCAGCAGTGCGCACTTTGCAAGGGCGGCTCAAGCATGGACTCAAAGTTAATATAAAAAGCATGCAGTAAGTATTCATACTCGGTTCATTCCCACCTGGCATGAAGATGGCAGGTTCAGAAGGGGGGGGGGGGGGGGGGGGGGGGGCACACAAACACATGGAATACATACAGTATTCATGGTACACACAGTATAATGTGCATTGTATGTTAACAATGACACTTGTCGTGCTCAGTCAGAATGGGAGAAAGCCGGGAGAGAATGACATCCTCCAGCCAAACATATTAATAATGTAACACATTTCATTTCATTTATTCTTTTTTTCCAGTGGGGAAAAAGAACATTATTTTACCTGTGGCTCATTTGACAGGCTGCAAGAGAGCTGACAGAAACGCAGAGGAGTGCGTGTGTGTGTGTGTGTGTGTGTGTGTGTGTGTGTGCGTGTGTGTGGGAGAAAGAGAACAAGAGAGACGGATCTGTCATATTCTTCACAAGCGTGGTGTGTTGGTGGCGTGCGCTACGCTATACCCCGGGGTAGACGTATATATATGGACTCACACACACACACACACACAACACATACCCGTCTCTTCCTCCCTTTTCTTTTACCGCCATCCATCACAAACCCCTGCATCACTCCTCAATTACTTACTACATCCCTGTTCGTCTGCATCCTTCCATCGTTTCCAGCACTCCATTTGTCCATCTCCGGATAGCACTACTGTACGTGTGTGTGTGTGTGTGTATAACCACATCAGGGAGCTAATAAAGCAGAAATGAGGGCAGTAGCAGAGGAATCTCATATGTGGTGTGTGTGTGTGTGTGTGTGTGTGTGTGTGTGCGAGAGAGAGAGAGGGAGAATGTGTACGCCCAGCCTAACAGCTTTTTATCCTGTAGCTAGATACAGTAACTCTGCTCTTTCTGCTGTCAAATGGGTTTTCCTGAACTCCCTCAGGATACTTGGAGCCCAGTGAAATCATCTCTCCCCTCTTCCTTTTGTTATTTACAGAATTTGAATTTATGTTTTTACCAACTGGTTGACTTTTCCCAGTTTGGGGATTTTAATAGAATTGAATAAAACTTATCTTCTTTTATTTAATTCAATTTAAAATTAATGTAGGGCTTTACAATCTGTACACATACGACATCCTCTGTCCCAGGACCCTCACATTTGTCCATGGGAAATATTTGTAACGATACTTATACATATGTGAATAACACTTTGTATATGACATCAAATCCGTTATATTTATGTTTCAAACAATTTCTGCTGAACTTATTCTGGGTTCATGTGTTAATCAATGTCAACAGCAGGAAAAAAAAAGATGTTTTTCCGGTCCGTCTTCTGCAAGTTACCCCACAGTGTTAGTATTAGTCCGAACGGCACGTTCCGACTCTAACGGCGAGAGACTTCTTAATCACAACGAAAACACGGACAGCTCCGTGGTAGAGACCTGTCAATCACAAGGTAGCCCCGCCCTAAAGCATACCCTGCTTTATGGTCTGTTTGACTCTAAATGGACCATCATTTACTAAATGAACATCATGCTGTATTGGAGGTAATAAATAAAGAGAGAAGTAGAGTCATTTTCTCATAGACTTCCATACAATCTGACTTCTCTTTGAAACCAGAGGAGTCGCCCCCTGCTGGTCATTAGTGAGAATGCAAGTTTTCAGACACCTCCATACCAGCTTCACTCGGCAGAAGGGGAGGTTGACACCCGGCAATTACAGTTCAGTGCGTCCAACAAAGATGCATATTAATGCTTGATAATACAATGTTGAACGACATCACACATAATGAGTATATGTATTGCATAGTATGCGATATCGGACGCAGCATGGGTGTTCTACAATGTTTGTACATGTGTGGAATGTTGGGACGCTTTTAGAATTTGCCAGCTTTTGTGTGTGGTAAGCATGCTCACAGTGCTGCGGATGACTCAGACGGCGTCGCGGAGCGGCCCGACTGCATTCGGATGTGGGTTCCGGAGGGCCGCGCCAAGGCTTTGTGCTTCACTCACTCTCAGACACCTCTTTTAACTCACGAGGATTAGCTCCCAGCTCTCACTCGCTCTGTAATTATATAGTTCTCCAACACATCTGCACTCGAGCACAAGCACACACACACACACACACACACACACAAACAGGCAAGTATTTATTCCGTCGTACATCTGCCAGCAGACACATGCGTGTGCTAGCACACATGCGCGCACACACACACTCCGTCAGCCTCATCAAACCATCAGTCGGTCGGTCGTGTTTATACGGGGAGATGGAGACCGAGACGGAGTGAAGGGAGGTCTGCCAAACAAAGTGGGGGGAAAAAAACATCAGAGACGATGACAGCGGCGGCACCCGCTGCAGCGTCGCTGCGTTCCCTCTCCCCGCCTGCCACGGCATCGGCTTTTGTTAGCGAGTGGGTTTTGTTTGTGTGTCGGGTGCGCGTGTTGCACGTCGCGGGGAAGAAAGCCAGCAGGCGTAGGCGGTATCCAGGCCACTGCCTTGTTTTGCTGTGGTCATGCTAATTAAAAAAAATTAAAAAAAGAAGCATTTCTGCCAACACCAAGAAAAACCACACAGGGAAAAAATAAAGAGCTATTTGGGTTTAAAAGAATGCGGGGAGGGGGGGGGGGGAATAAGTGGTTCATGTGTCTACGTTGGACGTGGGTCAGAGCGCAGAGAGGAGGTGAATTTGGGAGATTTTCTTTTGCGATGTCTTTCTGTGTTGTTGGGCTGGAATGAGAGTGAGAAAGAGACGGAGGTACCGGGGACATAAGGGAGTCTTTTTGGGATCTGACTCAGACTGCTGGCTCAGACGGAGCAGTGACGTCAGCACAGGCTTTGCTGAGGATGGAGGGATCGACGGAGGAACAGAGGGAGGCTGGAGATGACGCCCCGAGGGGAGGCAGGAACGATATTAAAAGTGTGGGGGGTGGGGGAGAGAGAGAGGATGGACACGGAGGGAGAGGGAAGCAAGCAATAAGAGGCCCGCCGCATATATCTGGGTGTGACTTCGAGAAAAAGAACTGCAGCTAAGTGGGTTTAAGGCAGATAAACACACAGTCGGAATGAGAGACAAAGATGGAGGAACGGAGAGGAATAATTCCTCGGCGGGTTCGGATGAAGACAAAGGCCGAGGGAGAAATTGGTTTATTATCTTGGCTTAGAAGAGTGCGGGGTGACGGAAGAGAGAAAAAGGTGGCGCGGACAGAAATAGACGGAGGAAGAGGGAGCGATAGTGGAGGGAGATTATGTCGAATCTTTGCACTATACCCTCTATTTTAAATAGCAGTCAATAAACTTCGGTGCTGCATGACTTAGCCGTGAAAGTCCCAGAGAACAGAGACTTTTTGTTTTTTGGCTGGAGCATACAGTAGAAACAAACGCAAACACACACAATTACCCACAGCTTGTGCAAAAAAACGAAAGTTTCCTCAACAACACATCTGTTTCTCTGCCCGACACCGCCTGGTCCCTGCTTCTCTTAAACGTGTTGCATTTCACATATTTATGCGTTCTGTCGGCTTCGTGCAACGACCTCGCTGCCCGGTCCGCTAGCATCCTTTTGTGTCCGTTGGCTTTTTTAAATTTTTTCCTCCCTTCTTCTTTAGGGATGAGACTTTATTTTTATTTTTTTATTAAAGTTTAGGACAACCTAAACTTTTGTCCTAAAAGTTTAGTGTGTGGAAATATTCAATCCTATTATATTATATATATATATATATATATAAACAATATTCAAGTGTTTTTATTGGGGGGGGGGATGTTTTGAGAGAAACATGTCGCTCTAATCGCTTGTCGGGGCGTGATGACATCATAACTACAGGAGGGGGGCGGGGGTTTGCGCTACATGTGAGGTCATTAAATAGGAGTTTTTTTTGCGCTCTGATTCACCATCGTGGGCCAGCCAGTCGCGTCCGACGGTCATGTGTTGCGAGCAAAGTTGCATGTCAGTTTGTCTGTCCCTTCAACCCCCCCCCCCCCCCATTCCACAACTTGCACTGATGACAGGTGACCGATGATGAAGGCACCGGGGCAAGAAATTAAAAAGCACAGAGGCGAGAAAAAAGAAGGGGAGGGAGGAGGAAAGAATAGGAGACTGGCGGGTGTTGTTATTAGAATATGACAGGCAGTGCGACACATTGGAGTTTTAAACCTTTTAAACTTCCATAACCCCTCTCACTTTGACCACAGACGCCCCCGATACACACCAATACGCATGTGTGTGTGGTTTACATTGGCTCTCTGTGTTTTTAAGTGAATATTGAACTGAAAATTAAGTTAGCTCTCATGCATATTCCATTATGCAAAATGGAACGACGCTGTAAGAAAAGAGACTTGAGGGGTTTCGGTTCACTCATTAAAAAATATATATATATCTCAATGGGAGAATTTTTTTTTAAAATGTAAATGTCGTCTGTTTGACAGGTGCGCCGGGAAAGTGGGACAGACGGGAGAGTTGTACTAATTGAAAGAAAATACTCGTCGGCCTTCTTGAAATAGGGCCTTTTGGTCCCGCACGTGACGCAGTTCTTCACTCGCGTTGTTTCAATGAATTATTTAAAGCCAGGACGGGTCACTGAGACAAAGTGGCACTTCGGCGCGCGGTAGCATTTTTCATGTCATTACGTGCATCTGTCGCGATAATTTATGGACTCCAGCCGTCCGCCGACAAATCATCTTTCCCTGTGAGGACCGCGCCTGCAGCATGTTTAATTACTATCACATAAATGTCACGTGTGCATTTTTTATAGCCGCACGTCTACTGTACATGCGTGACAACACGATCCCCCACAGGCGTGTAGTGAATGTACAAGGTGTGCTGCCAACCCGCATTAGTAAGAGTGAGGAATACTTACTTTTTGTGTGTCAGAGGAGAGGGCCCCCCCCTTGATAATTAAAATTAATTATCTGGAGTCTGGAGCAAAATACTGTTAAAGCCATAGGTTATTGTTCTCACTGCTGTGCGCACACACACACACACACACACACACACACACACACACACACACACACACACACACACACACACACACACACACACACAACAGAGGTGTCCTCGCACAGCCGGCTCTTCAGTCGCCTTTGTGGACCACCTTGTGCTCGAGCGAACTCAAGGATTCCATTAATGTAATGTCCACTCCAGGCACCAGTAAGGACGCATTGTGTGCTCTTTTGTCAACCTAAAGGGCCCTTAAACACGGGTGACTCTCGAACGTCAGGGTGAGTGGAGTGAACCGTATGAGGAGATAAAAAACATCTCGGTGTATATAACATGTCTGTGTTCTGTTTTATCGAGTGCTTTGGCCTTCAAAAAGTCTCATCTGCCAGCATCTGTGTCGGAGCATTTACTGTAACGTGCATCTGAATGTGTTCAGCTAACACATGTGCGTCTCTTCCCGTTGCAGATGCAACAACCGTACGCAGTGTGCGGTGGTGGCCGGGCCCGATGTCTTCCCCGACCCCTGCCCTGGCACATACAAGTACCTGGAGGTCCAATATGAGTGTGTCCCATACAGTAAGTACCTTTTTTTTATTTTTTCAAAAAGTATTTTGACCTCTTATCTCTGTAATGGCACTAGCACTAGTCACATGTTTGAGTCAGGCTGGGCTCATCCAGCATCCAGCGCCGCAATTTGTCCCACAAATGTCTTGCGTAAGTTACCCATGTAATCTTGAACGAGGACGTACAAAGGGCCGCTAAATCACACAGCTGGCGGGCTGAAGGGGAGGTGAATGGGTCTAGCAAACGGAGACCACTGTTCGTTCCTCAAATGATGGTCCATTTAGAGTCAAATAGGCCATAAAGCAGAGTATGCTTTAGGGCGGGGCTACCTTGTGATTGACAGGTCGCTACCACGGAGCTGTCCGTGTTTTCGTCTTAGAACTTTAACCCCTTCACAGTGTGTTTTCAATTCATGAAAGTTATTTGTAAAAATGTAATTTGCACATTCGGTTGAACTGGCTCTAGGATCTCGTGTTACTTCTGGTTGCAAAAAATATATATATATATTTTATATATTTTTTATATATATTTTCACCAAGATGGCAAAGGTCAAAAACAAAGATGCCGAGGGAAATGAATGAAAATGGGGACCGTAGTACACACCGAGGAATGACGTCACCGTGACTTGGTGTCCCCTTCTTGAATACAGTCCATGTTGCAGTGACAACATTCATCCTGGTTGTCAACGCAGATGTCTTTGAAATAATCTCATTTTTAAGATCTCAGTACATATTTGCTGTTCTCTAAAGTCAAATTCTGAAAAGCCTGCAGTTGTTTTAAACCGATTCATCAAAAGTCACAGTCCCTTTATATGGGAAACTATGAAACTATGATGACACCGTTTCACTGGGAAACTCCAAGGGAGGAAGGACGGGAGAGACGGATGGTCTCCGACGACGGCAGATGGTGATTTGACCTTTGACCGCACGATAACAGACTGGGAGGTCGTATTCACTGGAGTGAAACGTTCATGGGACATAGTCGCTAAATATAACAACAACTGGGAAACTTTCAAGTTGTTGTTGTTTTTTTTTTTAAACCAGCAGAGTTTTCCCCAAAATCTAGGTTACAGCTCATTGCATAATAAATGCATTAGGATTCAGGGTGGAGACTGAGTGAATTAAAGACGTCTATTTGCCCTTGATGTTTCTTTAACACTGCATTTCCTGCTTGGCGGGTTTGTCCAAAGGCAAAGCGAAAAAAGCTGCTTCTGTGTCTGTTTTTACAAAAAAAGCTAAATCTCAAGTGTTTCACTTTGTTCACACAGTAGTTATATTTGATTTTTTTGCCACATGTTGTGCTTTCTGCCAAAATTATAAAATAATTATAGAGGACGTATTACTCAAAAAGTAAAAAAGTTCCAGGCACTGAATGCAGTAAAAACATAGACCTACTGCACCTTGAGTGGCAGATTCCAAGTTTAACCTTCAGATGAAAATAGATGATAATTAGTTTTAGTATATATAATGTTGCACTGAATACTTCATACTACTCCACATTACACTGTACAAGCTCGCAGAAACGTAGCACAAGAGTCTGAGTGGGTGCTGTGGAACAAAGACATGTGTCTATTTTTGTACACGTGAAGCGCTGCACGTCTTATTGGCGTCTCTGCAGTGGAAGTCGTAAAAGACAGGAGGACATGCAGAATTGAGATAAAATAGTTAGGATTCATCCAAAGTCAATTTAGTGCCGTCTATAAATCTTACTTTTCTGCCAAAGTGGATTGAGCCTCGGTTGTTTCGAAGAAATTTGAAGCTAAATCTTGTTACGAGTCAACTGTCTTGTTTCAAGTTAGCGTCTTTTAAAACAAAGCAAAGTAAATTAGCTTCTCTTTAAGCAGAATTAGTTTTACGTGCACTGGGGAAAGTTTATTTTCTTCCTACAATAACAAATTAATGGATTGAACAGATGTATTATTTTTCTTTACTTTCTGAGCTGCAGAAATCCCAGAAACTTGATTTTGTTTTGTCTGGCCGTACAGCCCTGGCACCACGGCGCATGCAGACGGCCAAGGTGATCTCCCACACTGAAGCATTCAATTATGTCCGGCTAAACGGCCCTTGCCTGGCGTCTAGAATGACCAGCAGATTAAATAATAGGACTATCAGAGCCCTCTCTGGAGCAGATGGAAACACAACCTGATACCTGCTTAATGCCCCCTCCGAGTGCGCGCGCGCACGCACTCGCGCGCCACACACAGCGCGAGCATCGAGGGTGTGTGTAGGTGTGTGTTTTCTGTTCCGTTTGAGAGAAAAAAAATACAAGGGCTGCGTGTTTCGTAGGTGAATCGCTGGAAGGAGCGAGAGCTCAGGAACAACTCGGCGCAAAAGGAAGATGAGTCGCATGCTGATCTGATAAACAACGGGGCCGTCAGGGTAACGTCCCCCCCCCAGCAACAATAGACAGCGTCTGAAACCACAGTCATTAGAGAGCTCAGCTAACAGAGGCAGGGACATGGGAGGAAAAGAGAGAGATGGAGAGAGATGGAGCATTGGAGAGAGAGGGACGGAGGGAGAGAGAGAGAGAGAGAGAGAGAGAGAGAGAGCCTTTGACAGTACATTAGCAGTTTCCGTGTACTGACTAAGTGTTGGGGCTGGATCAGGTAGCACTGTGACGCTACACTACCTGCTCCTGTGGGTGTGTTTAGCCATGTGAAATGTTGCTCAGCGTTGTAAAGAAAAATATGATGTCGTTGTTAGGCCCATTGTAGGTACAACAGTGTTTTTTTATTATAATCTCTTTCTCCTATTTCCCACTTTAGTCTCAGAGAAAGTGTTTTTCTCGTAAATCAACGACTTTAATCTAATCTTGCATATTTGTTAGTTTATTTAGTAAATTTGCCACTTTAACCTCAGAGATTTTTTTCTTATAAATTTATGAATTTCTAATTTTGCAAATGTGTAGGTTGTTTTGTCGTAAATTAATGACTTTATAACCTCGCAAATGTGTGTTTTCTTTTCTCGTTGATTTGCAGCTTTAACCTCAGAGAATATCCAAGTTTATTTCTCCCGAAATTGTGACTTCATAATCTCGCAAATTGAGAGTTTTGTTCTCCAAATATCACCCCCCCCCCTCACCCGGCTCCGTAGTAATCCATTTTTTTTTTTACCTACAATTGCGCTCAAACACCATTGTACAAACTAGATTTTGGTAACCTGTCTTAGAAGCGTCACGATTCTCTCTTGAACGATTATGACTCGATGCAGAAAACTCAAACTCAATTCTCAACGTTATGATCGCCTGTAACAATTCTGTGACACCGGGCTGTCCGTTCCTTACCGCTGCCAGTGAACGCAACAGACGTAATACACGTAATACACTTGAGTTTTGGTGAGGGTGCCTGAGCTTGAGCAGCCGAATATGGATAGGATCCGACGGGCACCCCTTGGCTTTAAAGCTAACGTATGGAAGCACTTCGCTTCTTCTTCTTCCGCCAAACTCTGAAAGGACGAAGCAAATCACAAAAGTAGACTGCAACTTCTTTTTGCCAACAATATGCGCCCCTATACTCAGTCATTGAGAATCAGAGCTTTTGCGCTATGTTGCACACTTTGGAACCGAGATACAACATTCATCTCAACGTTTTTACGGACACAGAGTCTTTCAATCAGAGGGTTGGCGGTTCAAACCCCGGCTCCGGCGCTTGCATGTCGATGTGTCCTTGAGCGAGACACTTGACCCCAAAATTGCTCCCGTAGCTGTGCCTACGGTATGATAGCATCTGAATTGTAAGTCGCTTTGGATAAAAGCGTCAGCTAAATGACTGTAATGTAATAACAGTGATACAACCAAACCAAAGCTAAAGTCACGGAATCACTGAGGGAAGTGGGGAGGATGGTAGTTATACGCTATGCGTGGCATCCGTTGCCACAGAATCATGTGTCACCGTAACTGCGCACATGTATAGTTTTGGTGTTGTATGTTGCAGAGAGCGTTATTTTTGTATTTATTAGTGAATAAGGGCAGCTTTTCATGTTAAATGACTCAGAATATGCTGAATGTGTTTTTACTACATGGATGCTGCTACAGGTCGGCAGGCTCGGTTCTCTTTGCAATGCCTGTAAGTGTAACCCATCTCTTCTATTTGTTACTTATATTGAATTAATACAAGATAATAGAAGTAAATTCATTACAAATATGCTGTGTTTTAAAAAAAAGCGTATCGTCGCAGTGAGAAAAAATCATGTATCGAAAAATGTTGACGCATCAAGAAGAATGGATAATGGTTTTATAGTGACATCGTAGCCCTCTGCATCGAAAAGGTTTCCCACCCCTAGTGTTTGGACACCATGAATCCAGACTTAAAATTAGTTTAGTCTGAGAATACCTCAAGCTTTACACGGCAAGGCCCTGCACAGAGCCCTCATAGCGCATCCTTAAAATATTTATGAAATCAATTTTCCTTGAAGTGGCGTAATAGTGTCCTTAGTGAACCTTAGAACAAGATACTCTGGCTCGCTGACATTCAGACCGGAGATCCAGCCCGTGTACGATCAAGGCGTGCTTGGCGCAGCAAATCAATGCTGTCAGCTGCTTTGTTGTGAAAGATACATTTTGCAAGACATTAAGCGGTGATACATCTCCAAAATGTTGCCATAAATCAAGAGGGATCAATAATAGGAGGCTCGTTTTCTGAAATATACGAGCGTGTACTCAAACCGACGCGTTCCTAAAACACTCAACAACAAATCATCGTATTTACATCTGGAGGCAGGGTTGGCTTTAGTGTACTCAAATGGCTGTAACGTCAAGGGGGGACGTCCGTAACTTAAGTAGGTTCCCCACCCCGAGCGATCACCTCTGAGGCCGGGTGGTTGCTAATTAGACAACGACTACACGGACACGAAAACGAGCCGAAAGAGACACCACCTCGTGCTGCAGATGTACTTTTCCCCTCAGCACTGATGTTTCCCACTACATGGATATTGTAAACAAATCTCAAAGTGGGTTGTAAAACAGCTAATTAAATTATGCGCGGCTCAGTTTTACTGGGAAATTGTGCCCCCCCCCTCCCCTCCTTTTTTTCCTTTTTTTTCCCTTGAAGATTTTTTTTGGCTCGCTCTACCTCCACAGCTCTTCATCTCTCCTCCCTTTTGCACTGCAGGTTTTTTTGGCTCTTTTCCAAAGCTAAAATAAAGCGCTCTCTCTCTCTCTCTCTCTCTCCCTTTTCACTCTCTGGCTCTCCTCGCGGTGAGTGTGTGGCGGTCGTGTGCCAAAACTAGCCCGGCTAGCTTTGGCAGTAATTAGCCACCTGTGTATACTTGTTCATGGCACTGCGGGCGGACTATAAATATCCAATACATTAGCACGCTACTGTACAAAGTACTTCTCCAAGGCAGATGCATGTTCATCTCTACAGATGAGCTAATGCTGCAGAAAATAAAAATAAAAAAAGATATATGATGATTCGTATCGTACCATTCGTGGTCATCTGTTAAAAGAAAAAAGGCCGGGATTGCGTCTATCCATTTCCTCATCTTCATGCAGCGGACCCCCGTCTCTCCCACTGTCGTTATGAAGCAATTAGCCTACTACCTCATTTAGTGTATTAATCAGAAACGCCAGCGATATGTTATGCAATACCCATGCAGTCTATTTTAGACAATAGACGTGGCTCAGTAGGAGAGCTAATTAAAAGATAAAATCTCCTTCTTGTCTGTCCAATTAAAGACTTCTGTCAGATTGGACCCTTGGAATAACTTCATCATGATAACATGAGAAGAGCCACGCGTGTGCGTGTGTGTGTGTGTGTGCGCGTGTGTGTTGTCGTGGAAACAATTGGCCAGGATTGTGTAGTTGTGCGTGCACGTACAGTTTACTGTATGTGAGTGTTTGTGTGTGCACATGTGCGAGGCGCTTGCGCGCTTGCCGGAGACATCGATGGGGAAAAGATGGACAGGAACCAAAAGAGACAGAAGGGGAGAGAGAGAGAGAGAGAGAGAGAGAGAGAGAGAGAGAATGAAGCGAAAAGGGAGCGAGAGCGACGGCCGAGACGGAGATAGAGAGAGAAAATAGGTTCGACGAGGGCAGCAGACGAAAAGCAGAAAGACTGAATTAACTGATAAAAAAAAAAAGGACACGGTGCGAGAGGTGGACAGGGTTTGGGTTTGAGGGGGAGGGAGGAGGGGGGGATACAGAGGACGTGACGGAGAACGAGGAGAAGGGGCCCAGCGTGAAGGGGGCGAGCGAGGACAGCAGTAGGTGAGGACGGAGAAGAATAATAGAATAATGGAGTGGGGGGGGGGGGGGGGGGGGGGGGGGGCGCGGTCCCTTGTTCCCACAAATGACCTTGGGCTGAGCTGATCGGAGATCAGAGATAGTGGTGGTGAGGACCGCTGTCGCCACTCGTCTGCTGGAACACGAGCGTGCCCACGCAAACACACACACACACACACACACACACACACACACACACACACACACACACACAGTCTTTCCTCCTCAACGAATACCTACTTAATAAACCATATGCTTTCAATAAAAATGCTAATTGTCTTTACACCGCGGCACAGTCGGGTTGACGCTGCTTCTGTGCGAGTGTGTTTAGGAAACAGAGAGAGAGAGAAGACGGAGAAGGCATCCGAGCTGTTCGTGTGATTAAAGTTCAGGGAAAAGATTGAGAGCAGAAAGTAACGCAGATACTAATGAATATTTAGATGATTTTCTAACGAATATGAAACGAGCCAGGCGACACGCTGTCACAGCAGAGCGCCTCTGTTAGCGCCGTTGTGTCCTAATATTCATCCAAAGCCTTGCTAGGAATAAATGAGAGGATCTTTTTTCTTTCTTTTTTTTTAACTAGTCAATAGTGCAGTCTAAGTGGTTTTGCAAACGATCGGTCAAAGATACTCTCTCTGACGCTTTTCTGGAAAGAAGTTGAGTTGTCGTAGTCCATGATTTTCTTTTCTCCTCAGTACTCCTGTTGCTAAATCGGCAGCGCCACAAAAGGCCTCTCATCTGTCGCATCGCCGCGCGTGCTTGAGCCGACCTTGGGAAAAACCTTTCAACGCACGTGCCAGCCAGCCTACTGTATATGCGCTCTGTCGAATCCGGCCGATGAATGGCTGCGATTTGTGGGGGAAAAAAACCAAGAGATCAAAACCAAATCTGGCAATGAGGTCACCGAAGGGGGCGTCCCCTAATCCGGCGAAACAACAAGCGGCGGCACAAATTGAATGACATTTGTTTGACATTTTGTTTGCCATTTGGTGTACTTGTTGCTGCCACACTTTCATTTTGAAATCTATTAGCCGCTGTCAACCTTGAACTGCGTGTTTTTCCTTTGTGTCTGGGAAGGCTGTATAAGAACCTCAGGTGATGCAATGTTCTGTGTCATTAATCCTCCTCGCCTCAACCACAATGTGTCTCTTTGTATTGTTTATGTGTGTGTGTGTGCGTTCGCTACATCAATAGCCGTCGTTCCATGCTCTGCACGGACACACTATCTGCTCTCTCTCACAGCTTTCTCTCACAGGAGAACTGCTTCCTTGTGGTGAACCGTTTTATATCTTTACTAGTAACGGCACACACACACACGCTCGCACACACACACACACACACACACACTTGTTTTAGGTTTAACACGATCTCCCAGAGATTGCTTATTTATCGGGGAGTTGTGCTAAGCCGCACCAGTTACCATGCATTTTTCATGAGCCGAGGATTTGATGTGTGTGCGTGTGAATGTTTCTGAAAGTGTTTGTATATATACACGTCTCCGGGCTGGTGATGACTTTTGGATGTAAAGAATGTATGCATGGACCATGCGATATGTACAGCACTTGTGCTATAAATATATATATATATATATATATATATATATATATATATATATATATATATTTATAAATAAACACGTGCCATCCGGAAGTCCTCCCAAATGTTTTTCCTTTGAGGACCGTCTCCTCTTCCCTCCCCTCCAATCCTCTCCTCTCTCGGGGGACCGGTTCCATTCAGCAGGTCTCTAACGGTCTTGAAAGACACGAGGGCACTGCCTGCAGGATTAGGTTTCTGCCATGTTCACATTCCACTCAGTCCCCCCTGGGAGCAAGGTGGTATGGAATTCATATGTTTAAGAGGCTCCATATGAGTGTGCACGTTTCGTTGCGGGGCGACTCCGCCGGGATAGCGGTTTAGATATGATGGGGAATTGGTTTTTGGGGGGGGGGGGGCACTGAACCAGTGCATTCAGTAGGCTCCCGCCTGCGCGCTCATACACAGAGTCGCGCAGAGTAGGTGACACACAGGAAGCGTTTTAATGTGGCGGGGGGGGGGGGGGGGGGGGTGTCGGTCCACTGAAATGCAATCCCAGTGATCAAATCAATTTTCCGGTTTTCGTTGCTCTGTTGCTATTAGCATACGTTAAAGAGCTCGTTATCTATTTCGTCCTGCACTGTAGGGTCGCCATAGCTACTGTGAATCGTGCTATCAGCATGCCTCGCTCTGTGTCTGCATGGCAGTTGTGTGTCTGCCCCCCCCCCCACCCCTCCCATATGTGTGCGGGACATATGCGAGATGCATTACTGTCAGATAGCTACCCCGCTGCAGCGCAGCCCCCTCAGACGCTTACATAATGTTATTACCGATCACACATGGAGAGCATCCTGGCACTCTCACAAGGTTAGGATGAAATATGAGAATGATTATGAAGATCCGAGATTGTATTATCATGATTTCCTTATTATTGCATCATTAATCTATTTTTGTCTCTTGTCTCTCTCTCTCTTTTTTTCTCCCCCTCTTCAAATCTCTTTGCCTATGGTCATGCAGAAGTGGAACAAAAAGGTAAGCCTGTGAAACAAGCATGCCCCGCATTCACGCATGCTAAAAAAAAATAAAAAAATCTCTTCTTGGGGGTGTCACTTTTTGATGCCAGCGCCTGAAGCGTTTTGTACCTCGTGGCAGAATGACATCCCTTTCAAAGTCACTGCTGCTATTTTAAGCCAGCTTGATCTCAGCGTATAGAGGCAATTTAGAAACACTGGTTCTCATTAGACACACTCCGGGCCCATATTATTTCATGGTAACGCGCAGAATGTCACTTAACAAACTCTCTGCGGGTCGAGCGCGTTTTTATGAGGGGCCAATGAACAGAGAATCGCATTGACATTTAATATTTCAAAATGCTTTCCCATGATATGGAAATTGCTCCAGTGCTTTGAAACAGCCAATGAAAACTCAATCAACATTCCCGACCCCCCCCCCCCCCCCCCCCCCCTTTCTTTTTGTGCGGGATCGGAAATTGTTATCGGGGACGGATTGGGAGACCACAGTGCACATCTGGCCCGTCTCTCTGTGTATGGGACAACATTCCAGTTAAATTACAAAAAAGGTCCCCACCACTCCGGTCGCACTGGCTTCCCAGAATTTACTACGTCTCCCACATCACTCGTAAAACATGACCCCGGTATTCAAAGATGGGAATACCACGAACCGAGTGGGAAATGAATTATTGTAACAATTGCAGAAACAGCAGGCGATAAAAGGCATGTTCGGCTCTACAGTTGGTTGCCCCTGACAGAGATAGAAAGGGAAGGGAAAAGAAAGAAACAGCTATGAGACTAATGAGGAGCCGGGGAGGGAGGGAGGCAGATGCAGGGAATTGAAGGAAAGGGGTGGGGAGTAGAACAAAATGTGCCATTTTCTCTTTTTCTCTTAGCTGTGAGAGCAGGGCATTATCTGTTGAATGGGAGGCATGCTGTTGCTGTTCTTAAGAATGACAGTAACTATACAACATCCGACTCACAACACAGTAGGCCTATCGTGTCATCGTCAATCACTGGTGGTTAAGCTTGAGTTGCAACGCAATTCGACATTTATGAAAAGAGGCAAACGTTTCCCAGGCACTGTCAGAAAATCCGGGGAGAAAATGGTTGGCATTTACGGCATAAAAATGGATCTAATGCGTTGTTATTTGTTCCATCAGTATTCTCTGCCCTGGCATTCTGCGAGGAGTGTACCAAAGTGAGCATCTCTTCGAGTCTGACCACCAGTCGGGCGCGTGGTGCAAAGACCCGCTGCAGGCCTCGGACAAGATCTACTACATGCCCTGGACGCCGTACCGCACGGACACGCTGACAGAGTACTCGTCAAAGGAGGACTTCATCGCGGGCCGTCCCACCACCACCTACAAACTGCCACACCGGGTGGATGGGACCGGTTTTGTCGTCTACGACGGCGCGCTGTTCTTCAATAAGGAGCGCACCCGCAACATTGTCAAGTTCGACCTGCGCACCCGCATCAAGAGCGGCGAGGCCATCATCGCCAACGCCAACTACCACGACACCTCGCCTTACCGCTGGGGGGGGCAAGTCCGACATCGACCTGGCGGTGGATGAGAACGGGCTGTGGGTGATCTACGCGACGGAGCAGAACAACGGGCGCATCGTGGTGAGCCAGCTCAACCCCTACACCCTGCGCATCGAGGGCTCGTGGGACACCAGCTACGACAAACGATCCGCGTCCAACGCGTTCATGATCTGCGGAGTCCTGTACGTGGTCAAGACCGTCTACGAAGACGACGACAACGAAGGGACGGGGAACAAAATCGACTACATGTACAACACAGATAAGAGCAAGGAGGTGACGGTTGGCATACCGTTCCCGAATTCCTACCAGTACATCGCTGCAGTGGATTACAACCCAAGAGACAACCTGCTGTACGTGTGGAATAACTACCACGTGGTCAAGTACTCGCTGGACTTCGGCAACAATGGTAGGTCATACTTTCAACCCCATTCACTTTTCCACCTTCCCCCTCCTCCTCCTGCCATTCATAAGTACTTGTTTCTACTTAGTACCATGGGTAATAACCAGGGAAAAGCTGCAGATTTGAGTACTGTTCCCAGCTAAATGTATTGGACAGGCTGTGGTATTCTTCACATGGAATACCTTGGCATATTTGTAATGCTTTTAATATCCATTCATTTTAATATTCATAATGATGAATGCTTCTTCTGTTGTTGTGACATACGGAATACTTATAGCCACTAATCTTCCTCTAATAATTAATTCTGCAAAATGACTTTAAAGGAGGAAGAAAAAGGAAAAGCACCATCTGTGCTGTCACGATTCTCAATTATGACTGCTCCCCCACCACCCCACCCATGGTATCTACGTGTTTCTGCAGAATTAAAAAACAAAACCAATCAAAAACTTTTAGAGAGGGTCCTGGATATACCGGTGCCGTTTAAATGGTCTGCAGACCTGCAAACGTTCCTGCTTAAGTCAACCAAAGGAATAACTTGTAAAGACTACCTTGATCTGCACCTTTAGAGGAATATAACTCTAATGATATTATGCTGAGCCTTACATACTGTAAATGCCTCTTGCCTTTTACTGTACCACTTGCCAGCCTTCTCTTTAGTTCCCCCCCCCAGCCGCTTTGCTTTAATTGTAATGCACTCCTCGAGAACGGAGCCAGGAGTGTCTGGAGGGAGCAGGAACCGATACCGCTTTCATACAGGACATCCACTCATGATGACGGGCTGAGGACACTTCAACCTGTGTCTGAAGTTGCTTTACTGTTGACTCATTTATACAACGCTGCTGTTGAAAGGTTTATCTCTTCACAGAGACCCAAATCTGCCAATGGCGTTACATACATATTACCCCGAAAAAAGAGTCACAGTCTCCTTTTTTAACAAAAAGCTTTGACAAACTGACAATTGACAATTGATTGTTGGCGGTTTGGTGCTGTGCAGGTAGCATACAGAAAAGGTTAGCCAGCCGGTGGACATTGTGGAGCAATTGGCTGCAAAAAGTCAAATTTTTTCCCGAAGGCGTTGGTGGAGACCAAAAAGCAAAAAGGAGAAGGAATATTGTACTTATGTTTGCCTGGTCAATGCATAAATACGTAGCTGTTTGCTAACGCGCTTGCAACAGTAATTTTATGAGGTGATAATGTGCCAATGTTGTGTTGACGGTTTGTTCTGACCCATTGTCGACCCAGGTCAGGTAGGTCGTGACTCCAGTTTGCAGGTCGACTCATTTAGATCCACCATCGCTACGTCTGACTGAAAGGGCGAGAAATACTGTGTAACCCAGAGTGACTCTTTCAACTCTGGTGTTTAAAGTCCAACCCCCCCCTCCTCCTCCTCCTCCTCCTCCTCGCTTCCTCTGGATGGAAGGGCTTAGGCCCCTGGAGCCTGAAGGGCTATTTGCCCAGCGTAATTGCCTTTCAGCACCTTTCTATGGAGTGGTCAAGGCAGTCTGGCTGCGTGTCTTATTAAATGATGTCTGAATTAATGCATGCTCTTACACGCAGTTAGGAGGCGCAGTACAAGGAATTATTGAGAGAGGCAGCGTTAAACTTGGTTTCTACCGATCAGTGTGCGAGTGTGAAGGGGGGGGGGCCTCGCTGCGAAAATGTGTGCCGTGTGTGCGGTTGTTTGTGCATGCATAATGATGCACATGCCCCCTGTGCAAAAAACCTGCTAATGTACTTGCGGCATGGGTTTTGTGTTGCTCTATTCATGAGCGTGCACACGTGTTTATTGGTGCACGCTTTAAGAGTGTGATCACTCTCATAATGGAGCTTTGGGGGTGTCTCAGGAGGCTCTAAAGAGGAGATCAATGGGGATTCAATGTGGAGAATGACCTCCAGTGCACAGCAACAAGCCAGACTGCTGACCAGCGGGAGATAAATACATACAATCAATGCCGCCCCGCTCCTTTACTCCCTTCCTCGCTCCGCTCCCTCACTCAATGAAGACGAGGAATAAATTAACCCCCTTAACTGCATGATTTTCCCATTCGTCAGAAAACGCGGCAACAAGTCGATTCATTCAAGTCAGATTTTGTTGACCCTATATTTTTGTCTATTGTGTCTATGCTTTTCTGTTTAGGATCAGTATAAAGTAGTAAGCGTATACTGTAAAGGTAAACTTTCCATGTTCCAGCCCTGCTGTGTTTTCTTTTTGTTCTTTTTCATACTCGGTTCAGGAAACAGGCCAAGGAAAGGGGCCACTCTGAGGGTTTCCACTTATTACTGATGTAGCATAATGCTTGCCCTGTTTTTGTTTCGGCTATTATGGACTTCTTAAAAGATAGAAAATGAGACAGGAAATGGGCCGTGGAGTTAAGAGTGGGCCACTGAGGACTGAGTGCAACTGGCGTGCAACACAGAGAGCACCAATTACTGTGTTTTGTCCGTCCAACTGGCGAACAATGGCAGCTCAATGGCAGACACTTAACAAAAAGGTCATTCTGATACATTTGCACCGTTTGGACTCTGCAGTTTATATGTTGATCAGATATATCTTCAGTTAAGTCCTAACTTTGCAAATTCTGCACTACTACATTTTAGCAGTTGTTGTGTTGGTGTTTGTAATATAACTTATTTATTTATTTACTCTTTTTTTTTAATCAGCAAAAAAAGAATGTGTTTAAATGTGCTATTTACATGATTTGGAGCATTCTGATTACTTCTAAATGGCTCTCAACATGGCGGCAGCTGAGTCGGCGGCTCGCAGCTAGTGGTGCTAACGGCGGGAGTGTTATCAGTGTTTACCTGAGGGGGAACTGGTAGGTGGAGCTATGCTTTTTACGACGACGTGCACATGCACCTAAATGCGCATGCGGACGGTCAACAAAGTAAGGATAAGCTTAGATTACGACACACAGAGGGGGAGCGACTTCATTTCCTGCTCAGGACGACATTACTCCATTATATCCTAACGAAGCACATAGTTGTTTGCTGCTCTATCAATGCTCTGAATCCCGTATATTGCACCTTTAAAGTATGCGGTGTTCAAATAATTCCAATTAACCCACCTATTCAAAAAACGTAAACGTCTAGCCTAGCCCCATCACATGAGGTTTGCTTAAAGCATAAGAATTTAAACATCACAAAGCTGATTTTCGTTGACCGTAGGCCAACAGACAATATACAAAGTTTACTCCCATGAATTCCGTCACATCACGCAGCAGAAAATGATCTTTTTGAAATGCATATTTCTCCTCCCTTGATACACAAGAATAGTGTTTCTTCTTTGCTTGTTGAATACCCTTGTCTCCCCGTCTCTCAGACAAACACGGGCGCTCACATTGGCAGGACATTTTTCTTTAACTCCGTGATTCCCGCTTTTTTTTTTTTCTCCGTCGTCCTCATCTCCGCCTTAATCTGCCCTCCCTTTTTTCTGCGCCCGACCCTCTCCCACATCACACGAAGCTATTTCATCAAGTGTCCTCAGATGTATATATTATAGAGGCCTTGTGCACGAAGGCCTACACAGAGTCAGAGTCAAAGTCACTTGTCTCTGCATCGCCCCCGTCCTCCCGCCCCGCGCTCCCCAAACACTCTCTCGCTCTCTACTGTTTATGGAGTTGTTTCATCATGTCTTCTTACATGCATATTATAGAGGCCTGCCCTACGCAAGCGGCATGGCTCCGATGAAACATTTGAATAATTTATCATCTCCAGTCTGCCTTGCCACACTTTAGAAAGTTTTTCCCAACAAAGTCCCAAAATTATTCATGTTATCAGCATCTACATGAAGGGAGGGGCGAACAGGGATGAAGCTAAATAGTTTTATACTCGTTCACGCTGCCTTTTTCCTGTCGGCTTCACACTTATTGTGTTTCGGCCTCATTTTCTCCTACTGCTCCTCTCCTTATGAACTTCAAGGTTGAGGATCTACTTAAGTTCAGGTGAGACAATCTGATTGCGTATTCTACGGAGCACCTGAACACCTCGGTGTGAGAGGAAAGGCACGTAATTCTGAAGGTTTCCTGAGCAACCCTGGAGGTATTTCTGTTCCGTCACATCTACACTGTTAAAGAAGTTAATCAGAAGGAGACTGAAATACACTGTTTTACAAGGTGTTACAAGCATTTTATAATAATGACTACGACTTTATCAAAACAACTGATGCAACATTCATTCTTTGCGCGCTTATTTCAAGGCTTTCACATACATCAAAACTTTAAAAAACTTGTTGCTACAGTTCTGTTTCTCAAAGTCAACCACCAAATCTTTTCCCACCTCTAAATTATGCTGTGAAAAATAACTCAAACTGGACTGTTTGCTTCTTAACGGAAGATATTCAGAGGCCCAATAGCACTGGCTTTTTTGTTTTCTTCATGCATTCCTCTACATTGATTTCAGAGCTTGAGCAACCTGTTCCAGCATTGTTTTAGTGTTGAGATTTAGTGTTGACATCCATGTAACCACAAATAAAAACTCAATTGTCGTAACACATTTATCACTGTGTCTTAAGGGAGAGCCACTTTACCATGGAGCCCACACTGTCACTAATTGCACTCGCTGAATTAATATCATCTTATTTTTGGGGGAGGCAAAAGATTTTGGACACTGGTTGGAGCTGGCCGATGCTACGCTATGATTGGCCAGTCTGCACTCGAGGGGCGGGACTTAGCGAAGGGTCAAATCTAACATCGTTTATTTTTCCCTGCGGACCAAACTCACCATAGACCCTATCTAGAAATCGTGAGAAGAGGCCATTTTTACTGACATTTCTGCTTCACCTTATATCAAGAACCAGCCACATTGATGAGAAATACGTTTGATACATCACTACTTTGTTGGGTGAACTGTAGATATGTTAAATTCTGCCTATTTATTTGGCGACCCAAATGAAATCTCCTGTCTTTGGGAATGACTGAATTAGTAGAGCAATCAAACGCAGGCATTCTATTCTAATCTCTTAAATATATAGCGATGACCTCTATTTGCCACTCTTCCCACTCTGTCAGTTTACGGGAATTTAGAGGTTCACCTTTGAACTCTTAATGGCCCGAATCACAGAGTTCCATTTCCTAAGGAAGCCAAGCGTGGCCTTCCTATTGTCTTTAGCCCCTCTCCACTCATTTAGGCCACCCTCCCCGCACCTCCCTCCTCCCTCTTTGCCTTCCTCGGGCACCAGAGTGCAATCAAGTGACAAGTCCAGGCAGTGCAGGAAATGTTGGAAGCAAGCTAAAGTGGAGGGAATAACACGAGTTAATGGTTGAAGTGGAGACCCTCTCTCACCCGATCACTGATTAGGCTAACCCTCAGCACCACTTGACATGATTCAGCTCTGTCAAAAATGAAGGCGGGCTTATTCACCGGGTTTTGTTTGCAAAGTAGAAACCATATATATATATATATACATATATATATATATATATATATACAGTATATATATGTTTGAAAAGCTATTGTATGGTTGCTAATCCTAGAATCCAAATCCAAAATTAAACGCTCCAATTCATACGCTATATAAAAGGAGTCCACGTTCCTGTACACCAGCATGACTACTGACATGACTGCATGGTGTCTTTCACACCTTCGTCTACACTCCCCCCTCTCCCTCCTTCGTCTCCCCCCCTCCTGTCCTGAGCTCCCTCCCCGCCCGTCTCCCTCATTGCCAAATAGTTTGCGACGCGCAGGGGAGAGCGAACTCGGCTTCAGAGAGTCTGGTGCACCTGTTCCCTGTGCCTGCAGTGTGTCCTTATCGATTGGATTGCCCCAGCCGGGGCAGCCTCCTGCCAATAAATAAATCCCGTGCCAAAATTGAGCGGGCCTCGCCAGGACAACCGGGGTGGACAGGGAAAACCCACAGCCTCGCGGTAACTAAACACAGAAGAGAGCAGCGTGAGCAGAGTGTGTCGCTGTGCTCTATTGCTTTTTTTGGAATGTGTTTCAAAAAAGTGCAAGAGGTAGGTGTAGCAAAAGGGATACAATCTTAATTTTCAATTGATGGGCCATTGTGAATAATGGGGAGCAAAATATCAAATAGCTACTGGAGCTCTCCTAACACGGAAATATGATTTTGCTCAATGCCTACTATGTATTCATACCTGTTGTCCTCGTAGAACTGACATAAATTCAACGCATGTCTGGAATAGGTGAGGGCCCAGTCTGGACTTTAAATGAATATGCTGATGAGTCCCTCCATTATTAAGTAGGAGAACAAAACAAAAACAAAAATGGAAGGGAACTTTCCGCGATTAAGAAAGCAGCACTTAATCAACAAAACTTGCCTCAGGTATCTCCGACCTCAGTAACCAACGTGCCGAGCGGTGACGCGTCCGTGTGTGGAGACGTTAGCCGGTGGAACGCGGCGGCGGCGGTGCCCGGCGGCCGTTTTTTTAAGCGAGGTTGTCCTCTATCTCCCAAGTATCGGCGCTTTGAAGTGCTCCGTTCGGTCTTATCAGCGAGCTCGAGCCGCACGCCGCGAGCTCTGCGCGCCAGTTAGTGAAAAGTAAAAGTGCGTGTGCGTGCATTTGCGTCTTTACAAGTGTGTGTGTGTGTGTGTGTGTGTGTGTGCGCACTCCAGCCATAGGGGCAGTGCGTTATCGCAGTATGCAGCCCTATTCAATGTCTGTGCTACCATCCCTCCTAGAAAGCTTTGTGCCCTCCAGTCAGATTATTGTTTTGCTGTTACCCCTCTGGATCCAGGACGTGTGTGTGTGTGTGTGTGATGGTGTGTGTGTGTGTGTGTGTTTGGAGGCAAGGAGGCAGTAACTTTTAAAGGAAAACTGCAAGAAATTAATCATCTTAGGATATTAAGAAGCAGACCGTAGCAGTATAATAGACACTTGGTCTCAGTTCTGCAGGAAACTTCTGTCTTGATTCAAATCCCTCTTCTCTTTGCTTCCCTCTCTCTCTCTCTCTCTCTCTCTCTCTCTCTCACTCGCCGTCTGCCAATGTGGGAAACTTGCCAGGCGGGAAGTTCATTCTCCCTCTCCTCCTCCCTGCCTTCTACCTTTTTTGGCGCTTGCGGATTTACGATCCACTCTGTTTACCGAGTGAGAAGTCAACAAGGGCATTCTCGGCAAACGGAGCAGAGGCGGAGACAGGCAGTCGTACCCGCACAGAAAAACACCACCACACACACGGTCTGACGCGCACACACACACACACACACATTCTGTGTCTGCAAGTCAGATGATCATGTGCCAGCTTCATCAGGCTGACTGACAGCATCTCCGCGGCCCCGCCGGTGTGGTGACAGACAGAGAACAACTCCGGGAACAAGTTTACTGCCAGCCTGCCATTGTCTCACCTTCCTCCTGGGCTCGCTGCGGGTCGGGAAAACAAACCGGATAGAGAGGAGAATACTCTGAACATTCCAGCTGTTCCGGAGCTTTTCAATCATTCCAAACAGAACAGAAGAGCAGTAGAACTTTTAAGGACTCCTCATATAATTCAGCAAGGAAGTTGACCGTTTATTCTTGACCTTGTAAACAGAAGGGACTTTCAGAAGTATTTGTTCTCCTTTGGATGGAATTTGACCAGAATAGAATAGACTCTAAGCTCAACAGCTGTTAGTGGTATTGTATCATTATGATTTGCTCAAATTGTGTTATTGTTTCACAAAATAGTGTCGAAATTAATGATTGCAAGCAAATTATAATTCAAAAAGGGAGTTATTGAAGTTTCTCTTTTATATATTTGAGTAGTGCCGGCTGCAACAGTGGACCACAGTGATAATATGTTGTTCTTTTAAATGGATTATTATACATAGGGTCTTACATTAGAGCTGTGAATCTTCACTGGCCTCATTCTCAATGCATCTCGATGCATCACATCCTCAATACTCTATTCCACCCCGCATGGCTACTATTTGAAGAATTAAGACAAGCAGTGAGATGAATCTTTAACTCCCTTTTTATTTAGAAATCTGACGACTTAATATAAAAAGTTGCATCTTTTCAATAAACGTGAATCCTTCTGCAGTGCATAATAAATGTGCTGTAGTTGATAGGGTCTTCACAGAGCAGCCCGACGTTGTTGACAACAGAGAATCTAATATCGGTAGCGAGAGCATACAGCTCAACCTCTGAAACAGGGAATTCATGTTAGCACACCCATCGGCATCTTTCCATTGATTCTGCTGTCAACCTGTCAATCTCATCACCTACATTTGATTTGCATATAATCTATATAGCGCCATCTATTTTGCATGGCCAATATTGTGACAAATAGACTTATGAGTATCATTTCATTGATTTTAAAGCATATTTCTGTGTTTGATACTTTAAAAATTTTGAAATATTTAGTGCAAAATGATTAGAATATCAGAGAAATCTGAGTTAGTATGTGCTTGTTATTAATTAAGATACGGTCATTATTCATCACGATATCTCTATTCCATTGAAAGACAATAAATTCCATTGAATCATCACCCAGCCCAGAAAGAAGATAAAGATTTCTTACATTTCTGTGGTAGAATGTGTTCGTCCAAGAGACACGTTTATCACACGACATCCCGGTACAATGTGATACGACAGCACATCTGTCAAAATGTGTCACCCACACACATGTACACGTCACACACGTGGAGCAAAAATCGGAGCTGAATTTGGAACCGTGTTTTCACTTTTTGTGTCGCACGCTCGTTCCTGCCGCATCAGTCCCGGGCGAAAGAGCCCAACGTTTAGACTTAGCCGGCATCGTGGAGACGTCGTGGCGCATTTACTCAAGGCTTGCCGAGCGTGGAGGAATACGTCAGTCCCCACGAGTACAGCCTCTAGCCTTTTCTTTCCCTCTATAAATGTTTCATGAAGCCGTTATGTCATGTTCCTGTAGTTCCCTACAGCGGCTTTCGCGGGCGTCCTGAGTGATGCCGGTGATGAATTCATCACAACATTACAGAGATCTTTCCTTTTTCTATTTTGCAAAGGAGGACGGGATAAAGACACGGGCGAGCACGCTTGAAAAGAGAGTGATGGGAAATATGGACAATAAAATAGGTAAATGTGGCAGAGAGGGGAAACAAAGTTATGAGCGGCTGATCGAGTCGGATGGAAAATGTCAAGAGAAAGCCGCCTGTGTTTCTGACCTGTACTTAAATGACAGCAGACATCAACCTCACACACACACACACACACACTCATCTATTGGTGTGGCAGAGGCCTTAATGGAGCTTCCAGTTTGGCTGCAGATAGACACACTCACTCAAGTACACACACACACACACACACACACACAGAGATTGACAGCCAGTCCCTAGGCCGCTGCTGCTACGCATGATTGATGGCAATGTTCCGTGGAGAATGCACGAGACAGGGGGGGGGCGGGGGGCGGCGGTGATTCGGGAACAGGGAGCCGCGGCGTTTAGGTACGGAAACACTCCATTGGGTTGCGGAGGGAGAGAACAAGAGCGTATACACGGCGTTTCATGGCTGTCAGTCAACCAGACAGACAGACGGAGGGAGAGAGATAGAGAGAAGTACCGAGACTTTGAGTAAACTTAAAATCCACAGCGAGGGATGACTTCAGTTCACAGTAAACAATACAAACCACCCACTCTCTCCTAAAACTCCCACACGTCCGCACACTTCCCTTCACCTCCAAAACAAGGAACAAGATTAAAGCATCAAAAACAACTTGACAACAACAAAACACTGCAGGGAAGTAATTGTCTGCACATCACACCCCAAATTAAACAATATACAGTACAACCAAAAACCCCCCCACTGGAAGTCACAAACACACAATCACGCCCCTTTCCTGAACACATTGAGCAACGACAATGTCTACAAGCATTCAACATCTGCTTTCCATTTGCGCTGAAAATCCTGGGATCAAGAATTTCCTCATCTGGGGGGGGGGCTTGAGGCGATGTGAGGCAACTTCACACTTTTTGCCACCCAGACTGGCAGCACGGCCATAGCTGGAATAATTTCTGAGAGCCCGAAGGACCCCATCTCCCAGGAATCCTGCAGCGCGATATCCCCGTGTTGCACGGTTCTTCAGAGAAGGAAGAACATCGTATATTCATAGCTGCTGGTCGGCCGCGGAGATGGCGGGGAAAATGTTTTTAGGCCGGGTTCAGCGGCCCCTGGACTGAGCATTGCACTGTTGGGTTTCCTTCGTGTTTTCAGCCGAGAACTAAACATACTGTTTATGAAATCTATATTCCTCATGTTAAAGTGCATGTAATCATTGCCCCTGTGTTTGTTTGTGTTCCTGCCTTCATGCGCACTTCGGGCAATCCACATATGGATATTTTAATAGGGAGATGAAGTCAAAACACTGCTGTTATCAGCTGTACAGGCCCGCGGGCAAAGTATATTTAGTGCGCTGTGTTGATTTGGCATAATCACTTGTAGTTGTAGTTTTATTAAATGGATAAAATAAACATTCGTAATTCAATGTGGAGCCTCTGCAGGTTCAAACGTAACTTTTGTCTCCTGTAATTACAAATTCCTAAAGATGTTCATACTGATTCGAGTATAATTGACGTGTTTTATTCAAAAATACTTTTAGGCAATCTCGGGTGTGTAATAAAAGTGTTTCGCAGTGAGAGACGGAGCAGTTCCCTGCTTTTATTAAAGTGAAAATGGGCCCCACCTGTTTGCATTATTACACATAATGACTTCCAAATGATTTGAGGCCGATAACATAAGTCACAGAGAAAGTGAGGGAATGCTATAAATAGTCATTTCTCTCTGTCCAACTTTCGATCCCACCATATTGATTGTGCCGCGTGCAGTTGATAGAGCCGCTATAGTGTGTTCACAAGAGGACACCGACACTTCACAAACCCGTGCTCTATTCGCTCTCCTCTCTCCTCCGCCCGCCTCTTTATTTCTGTCCCCTGAACGGGGTCAATGTGAATAATTGAGCCCTTTTTACAATGAAATATTGACAGTAAAAGAGTGTGTCGTATGCATTTAAGTGACCTCCCTGCCTCGCGTGCCATCAAAGTGTTATGAATCATGCACGACACTGAGAGAATGTTTTCTGCCAGGTTAGGCAGCCAGAGACACTGCTGTGTCCCAGTCCCATAGGAGAGGCTGCTGACCGTGTGCACGTTTGCAGGGCAAACCAATTGTCTTGCGTGGAGATTCTGAATTCATACTGGGGGTCGGGCGATATTGAAATTTCCCCTACTGGTGATATTGATTTAAGGAAAACAACAGTACACGAAATTTTCAAATTTCCAAAAAATCTTTGGACTTATATTTGCACTATTTTACACAAAAGCATGCTGAGACCAATAGATGAAAAAGATGAACAAACTGGTAGTAATTGCCCCTCGTACGGTCCTGGCAATGCTCACCGTCATGTTTATATTTGGTTGCCTTTGCAAAAGCCCCAATGATTCGGGGGTTGATGGGAGATTTTTTGTTCGGCAGCTCTTGGTGGATGGAGTCGATGGCAGACTTGTATGTGGCTGTGAAGTTTACAATGGGAGCGTAGATTTGCGGCCTTTCTATCTTTAGCCTCACTTGTTTATTGTCCAGCTGATAAACCACTTGATTCACGTTGTCTGGCTCTCCTGTATTGTTGTGGTTTAAACCCAAAGAGTAGCCAAAGAAGCCCACTTGTATTGGTTTTTTGCTAACGAGAGCAGACATCTTTCCTGCTGGAGTTAGGGCTACATGTGTAATCATTAGGGCTGTACCAAATAATTACAAGCTTCACAACATTGACATTCGAATTATTATCATCCACAGCTTGCAGAAACATTGCTTGCAACCGTCCACGAGCATCCACCTTCCCTCCCCCACTCTCTCTCTCTCAAACACACACACACACACACAGTGAGCGACACAGCGCTGTGTCCTCGTCACTACAATTACAGTTTTTAACTTAAGACATATTTGCTTCAATTCGCATTTGTTGGCGTTTAGCCTTTCAGAAAACAACATTCTCACTGAGGTCATAAACTGTTCACTCTTTCCCAAGCACCTGTATTAACCGTGTGATCTAGCAGCACCATAAATTACATTTATATAACCACAATAACACAAAATCAGACGCATGTTGCTACTTTTTTTGGATGGAGGTCTGAATATAGCACAAAATTCTCAACAGGCGTTGCATAATTGCATATTGTTTGTGAACATGCGAGGACCATTATCATGGCCAACAAATATTGATTGAACGATCATCTCATCCTTTCGCCCCAAGCCTAATTCTACATTCTATTGTACCACTTCAGCACAAACACTGTTGTTTGGAAACACGTCCTTAACTTTGAAGTATCTAAAAAAGAAAAAGAAAAGGGAAATGGGATCTGGCACATGACTACGTTGACGTGGGATGAAATGGTAACATTGGGAAGTCATCAGAAACTCGAGCTCCTCTCTGTCACAGCCATTCAGTGCTGTGTAAATGATGTCTGCCACTATAATACCATTTACGCTGAACGCCATTGCTCACATCCCTCGGTGCTGACACAGATGGTTTGCTTGATCGCAGTTCTTTTAACTCTGTTGTTCTTACTTTTGACTCCTGGGAATACATTTTGAACTCAACGTTCTGGCATGTGGAGCTCAGAAAAACATCCGGACTCCAGTCATGTTGGGACCCACAAATCTGCCCAACACATTTCCGGGCCCCGGCTCTGTGTTGAAGAACTAAAGCGCTGTGTTTTTGTAAACTTAAACCGTCTCTCTTTCTCTCCAGACTATCGGCCACCTCCCATGATGCCTCCTAATCGCGGAGGAGGAGGAGGAGGAGGAGGAGGAGGAGGAGGAGGGGGTCCAGTTGGCGGTGGCGGTTCATCCTCTTCGTCTACCGGCCGCACCACCACCACTCGCTCCCCTCCCTACTACACCACCCCGCGGCCTCTCCTCACCACCTCCCCCGGCCAGCGCTTTCGAACCACCACCACGATTCGCCAGCCCGCCCTGGCTCCCGCCGGCGGCTCGTCGTCGGACACCAACCAGATTCCCGATACCAACCAGAAAGCCGGGGGACGCTCCCCTCCGGCGCAGCCCCCTCCGGCGGCCCCGCAGCCCCCCGCCGTGCCTCCCCAAGACTTCTGCAATCCGAGGCTGACGGCCGACATATCGTGGCCCCGGACGCAGCAAGGCCATATGGCCAAGCAGCCCTGCCCTGTAGGGACGCTGGGTAAGGACACTGCACGGGTGTGGGCGGAATGTACAGAGAAGATGGAGGTGGTGGGACCAGGGAACGGTTGGTTAGAGTGTGTGTGTGTGAAAGCTTCGCCCCGTGAAATAGTCTGCTTGTTCTCCTTTGCAAAACCCTCGGCGCAAAGTTGTAGAAACACAACCGTAACCAACCGTGTTAGAGGTGTTTCATTGGCAAGGGTGGAAACATTCTCAAATCTTTTTCTGAAGTCAAACTGCCATCAAATACAGAAGTAAAAGCAGCTGAACACAGCATCCATTATGATCACAGCCTTAACCTGTAGAAAGTATATTAAAGATGTATCATAGCTGCCCTATAATACTCATGCTGCTCGCTAGCAATTCAAACAGGGCATCACATTTTGTGTGTGCTTGAAGGTGAAACCGTATCATGTAAAGTACCGAGCTATTACCGCCAATAATTCAATGTAGTCAAGTCAAGTTATTTATTGTACACATTAAAACACAATGAAGTGCATCACATATAACGTATTACTTTCAATTTATTTTAATTGCTGTTGTTTGATTTCAAACGCCTCTGTCAAGCACTTTGGTCGACATTTGCTGTTTTTAAATGTGTGCAATGAAGTAATTGACCTGTCAATTAAATATTTAAAACGAAAGACAATTGATTTACGTGCTACACAAACACACACACACACACACACACACATACACACACACACACACACACACACACACACAGGGTTGGGAAGGTCACTTTAAAAATGAAATCCGATACAATTAACTAATTACCCGTTACACAAAATGTAATCACTAACCTATTCCGAGTAATGTAATCTGATTACTTTCCCTTACTTTTGGATATCCTCAATACCAAATACGCAAATTATCTATATATAAAATATATACGTTACAACATGTACAATAAGTGGACAAATTCTCCTACTTTAATCAATTAGGCCATGTGACAAAGATGATTCTTCCATCACACACACACACACACACACACACACTGCTTAGTGAACCCCAGGCACCTCAAGCATCCTGGTGTCTCTCTGGTGAATGTCAGCGCTGTCTCACCCCGTTTGTTTTGCTTGTCTTGAAGGCGTGGCCACATACGTGTGCGTGGCCCACTTGGGCTACTGGGATCCCCAAGGCCCCGACCTCAGCAACTGCACGTCGCCGTGGGTCAACCACATCATGCAGAAAGTAAGTCTGAACGCCGCCGCTGGCCCCTTACAGATTCCACGCCGAGCCCTGGCTTTAAGGGCATCAGGGTGTGTGTGTGTGTGTGTGTGTGTGTGTGTGTGTTACGGATCTATTCCCGGGAGCGAGTTCTCACGCATGGAGACGCACCGGCTGCGGGGGAGGATCGCGGCCGCGTATCCATCTTCATTTGTTAACCCTGACCCGTGTTGCGAGATCCGAGAGCTTATTTTTTTTACACAGCCGTCGGGGAGTGGAAACGTCCAATAAGGTCATTCACTCTCGCCTGTGTTATCGGCGTAACACGCCAGCATGCATCACGATTGCATTGTGCAAGGGTAAACATTATTGTGTTTACTTCTTTGAGATACTTTTATTCTGAAACAAAAAATAAAAGTGCTGCCCAAGTTATAACTCCCCCACAATTTTTCAATTTATGGCTTAGTGTCCGTTTTCACATGAGCCACAAGGCTTTAAGGGTTTTCTTTACAAGACAAAACAAGAAGAAATAGTCCCTGTGAAATAGACATTTGCAGCAGAGGTGCTAAAGCGGGAGTCGTCTCTGTAAAGCATTCTTAAATGTTTTTATGGTAGCGGTTATAAAAAGCTCCTGGAAACACAACACTGACTTCCTCTCTGCCGCCGCAAACAACCTAATCACTCTCCTCCTCCTTGTTCTCATCTTGCCCGTTCCTCCATCTGTCCTTTACCCCCCCCCCCCCCCCCCCCAAAATCTCATCCCCATCTGTCTTTCGTCCCCCTCTCTGTCCTCCTCTTCATGCTCTCGCTAACTTTGCTCCCAACTTTCCCTTTCACTTGTCACCTCGTCTGATTTTTTTTATCTTTTAAACCTCCATCCATCTCCCCCCCATCTTGCCCCCCCCCCCCCCCTCCCCTCCCTCCACATCACCGTCCCTGTTTTGCTCCCAGCTCCGGTCGGGCGAGACGGCGGCAATCGTGGCCAGGGAGCTGGCGGAGCAGACCAAAGGGCTCCTGCGCCCCGGCGACGTGCCGTCCACGGTGCGCGCCATGGCCCAGCTGGTGGAGCTGCTGGACGTCCAGCTCAGGAACCTCACCCCCGGGGGAAAGGACAGCGCCGCCCGCAGCCTCACCAAGGTACTGCCTCGAGAAAAACACTTGGAGAGTCGATGCGTTGCGAGTGATTGAGTGAGGGGGACATGGTTCATGGGGGAAGGATGCGAGGTGACGTGAAAGAATATCAGCGAAAAGGACGGACAGAAGACGTTAACGGCGAGATGAATGTAGGCGGTTGTAGGTTTTGTCTTATGCTCGTTCTTCTGGGGTTAGAAAAATCTTTGATGAAGTTCTTCCAGATGACAAACAGCTGCTTTTAAACATTGTCATGCTGTGGACGAGCGGGCTCGAGCGCTTACTTCGGGGTTACATAAATGGAAACTGGATCCTGAGCCAGGCGAAGGATCTGTTCCACTACGCCGGTGGACAAGGAAAGAATTTAGCTCTGTGCTTCGTTCATGTAGGCATTTGATTAAAGCGAGTCAAATCACTGAAGAGCAGCTGACTGGATGGGCGGACCGTTTCTTGATCTCCTCTGCCGAGGTCAACGGTGATAGGCGGGCTTCAGCAGCCAGATTGACAGCAGCTGCCTCCTCTTATACGGTCACTGGCTTCTTTTTCCTCCCTTTTTCAGCTGGAGTCTCACTGTCACACATTCCTCCCCCCACACACACACACACAAGTAAATCGGCAACATGTGTAAGTGGAATAAATTAATCTGCGTTTGGCTGTTGACCAATTGGCCTGTTTAAAAATAAAAGGGTTAAATATGTGGGAGAAAGAAAAGAAAAAGTCCTCCATAGAAGAGGAAAAGTGTTCCTCTTGTTTTCAATAATGGCCCAATTATATGTACCTAATTGAGTAATTCGCCCGCTTATTATGCTAATTTTAGTGAAGGAAGTCGCATGCAACCAATCACGCACGAGTGGCACGGTAATTAATGCCATCAATTAAGTTGACAGTGGATGCAGAGAATGAAGAAAAAAAATGGAACGGAGGAACAGAAAGACGATGAAAAAACGATCTGGAGAAAGACGGTGACGGGAGAATGAATGGAAATGGGGGGGTGAGGGGGGTAGTAACAATACGTACAAAAGTGTTTTTTTTGTAATGTTAATGAAGTGGTTTTGCACGCGAGTGTCTATACTGTATATACTGTATATATATGTGTGTGTGTGTGTGTGCGACTGAGAGGTGTTCGCTAACAGCTGAACTGTTTGAATTTGCAGCTTCAGAAGAGAGAAAGGTCCTGCAGGTTTTTCACACAGGTATTTCCACTTCCTGGTATCGTTGATTACTTTGCCACACCATCCACCATGTTTTTTTCTCTCTCTCTCTCTCTGTCTCTCCCTCTGTCCTCACACTCTGCATGAGCTTCCGCAAAGCAAGCTTGCGTGAGTGCGTGTGATCACACGTTGCGACGCTCCGCAGCGGTTGTCTCGTGATTTGCAACCACCCCCCCCCCCCCCCCAACCCTTTGAGGAGGGCGTTGATCCGGCGGCTATACATTGAACCACAAGCGTTGTGTCAGAATCACTGGTGCCAAAAACAAAAAAAAAGTTTGAGTCTCCTCAAAGGGTTTCGCAATCTTTTGTTTTTAATATCACTTTTTATTTTATTCCCCAACCCCTACAGAATCAATGGCACTGATATGAGGCCACGATCGATATCAATAATAGCTCATCTGTTTCTGCAGTTCTGTCTGCGGAATTGTAAAACAGGCCTGCCTATCCATCTCCATTCAATGACACGTCCGCTCTGCTGCTGTACCGGGGAGAGAAACAACCGAGCGTGATGGATACTACTGTTGCATGTTGCTCGGTCACGGTGCTTTCAACAACAACAACAACAACAAAAAGAGAAGAACACCAGCTTGTGTGTTGTGGCTCACGGAGTTGATTTATCCCGTCCTTGCTTGTATTGATGTTTGTCCGTGTCGACACCACGGGCTCACACCTTGAACGGAAACGTCATGGGCATGTTTCTGGTCAGCTTCAAAAAATAAAAATAATCACTATTCAGAACATCAAGGGGACGCCGCCTTCCTCATCCGTGTGCTATAGATAGACTGCAGAGTATCTCTGCTTCCTCCCTACACACACACACACACACACTTGATGGGCTAGCTCTTTTTCTCCTGATGCAGGCTTTTTTTTTTCTCCCCCCCCCACCCCGCTCTTCCCCCCCTGAAAAGTCTTAACGTCAGCACCAGTCAGCAATGTCACATCACAGAACATGGGCTTAGGACTGTATGCGAGCCGACACGCGCTCAAGCACGCACGCCACAAACATATCATCGACACTGATCTCGCGCCGGACATCTTTTTTTTTTTGTTGATGCGCCTCCTTGATCCAAATTCCTGCCGAATTTTTAAGGAGTGGCTGTCTTTAAGTCGCAGGTTCAAATGGGGAAAACACTCCGCGCCACACACACCTTGTGGCTCTGCGCGGGGGGGGGGGGGGGGGGGGGCCTCGGGAGTGATCGATTCTATAATTAGCCTCAGTAATGTGAAACAAAATTATACCAACAGTCTCTTACTCTTGCCCAGATAGAAATGTGCGTGATTAGGGATGTGGCGTGGTGCTGCCCTCTCCTCGTTAATTATCTACTGCACTAATTGCCAAGTGAGGAGAGTGGGCAGGAGGTTTGGGTTCTTAATAGAGACAAAAAAATAATTGAATTCTCTCTTTCCTTCTTTCTTTCTCTCTCTCTCTCTCTCTTCTGCTCACACTTCATCTCTCCTCCTCTCTCGCTTCGTTTGGGGAGCTGGGGACTCGTTTCATGTATACTAAATTGGCAATTTATTCATGATGAAGTTGGTGGTGTGGAGAGGCTTTCATGCTGTAGGCTGGATTTGATGGAGGGAGGTGGAGTCTGCAAGGTAGAGTGAGAAAAAACAAGAGATGGCGAGGTGGGGTGGAGTACGATTTAAACAGAGAACGAGAGGAGAGTCACAGAAAGAGAAATGGAATGTGAGAGGGAGAGGGAGGGGGGGGGGGGGACGCAGCGAGGAGACAGTGATGCTCAATGACAATGTCTAATTTGCCCTCTATTTATGGACGGCGGGTCAGAATGTGGCTCGCTGTGAATTTAAAGCCTGATTTAGCTGCAAACTCATCCTGTCAGAAAAGACAAACTCCCAACAACAACAACTGACAGATAAGCCCCGCTCCCTCTGATGAGAAACATTTTCAAAACATGCACTTTTCTCAGAGCTCAGCCAGGCGGCTAGAAAGAGAAAGAACAAGAAAAAAAACGAGATTCCATCTTTTCTTTTCCTCTGCTCTCGACCCCCCACACGCACTTTTTTGGTACTTCTGAACATCCCAACTCCGTCATTTTACAAAGCGTGTGTGTGCACATACTGTACGTCTGTACATCCGTGCGCATGTGCACGGATGTACAGCCCCCCCCCCCCCCCCCCCCCCCCCTACTGTGTGGCTGGTAGTAGAGCGGCCCAGCTCCAGTCTGTCTTGGCATTGCTGTTTACGCTGGATTACCCCAACGCTTCAAAGCATTTCACTTCTGCCCCATTTACTGGCGCCCGTGTCTGTGTGTGTGTGAGCAAGTGCACATGCCTACTCTGTAATACATAGTCTCACACACGCGCGCACACACACACACACACACACACAAACGACACCCTTATCTGTCTCTGCAGAGTCTCTCCTCTCTTTGAAGACCTCTAAAAAAAATGAAAACCTGTCTCCATTTTAGCCCTCAAGTCCTCATACTTGATAGAAATGTCACCTACAGGCACCGGAGCTCACACACACACACACACACACACACACACACACACACACACACACACACACACACACACACACACACACACGTATACTCCATCTTCTAGTTTCTGATGTAGAGATGTCTGGACCTCAAGGAAATCACACCCCTTCTTCTCCCCTTCACCCATCCTCACTTCCCTCTCTCTCTCTCTCTCTCTCTCTCTAGATCCCAATCTCTGCGGCCGGCGAATTAAATTTCAATGAAAAAAATAATATGAAATTGAAAATGTGAGATAATCAAAAGTTCAATGAAAGGCAATGAAAAAAGTTTAATGAGAGTAGAGAGGGTAGAGAGGATATAGAGAGGATAGGGAGGGGGGGAGGGATTATCTAAAAACACATCAAAGTGAAAGTAAGCGAACAGAAAGCAGTGGCACTGCCGTCGTATCAGCAGAGCCCCACAGAGCATCCCTCTCCTCCCTCTCTCCATGAGCCTGAGCTGCTACTGTACAGCAAGTGGAGCAGAATGATGCGCTGCAATGCTTCTTCCGCCCCCCCCCCTTGTGCACGCCCTCAAACACACACAGGCACACACACACACACACACACACAGTTTAATGCCAACACACATACCAGCACATACGCAAACACTTGATGTATGGAATGTATATGTCACTGTATATTGGCTCATCCATGCACATCAGCAGCACAGATTAAAACCGACAATTCCCCACAATAGAAGAAGAAGCTAACAAGGAAGTTCTTGTTTCATACAAATTGGGAGGTTGGGCCATCATTTACCAGGAGTGCGAATTGTGGAATTGTTGCCTAAGTTTTGGGCAAGGATGGAAAATGTACAAAATGTTACTGACGTTAAATGTGCTGTTACACGATTACAAGTACATTTTAATAATTTGTGTAAAAACAAGTAGATCAGTTCCAATGTACTCTGGGTAAAGCCTTATATTTAGAAAATAAAGGGGGAAAGAGGGGTGGAGGGAAGTCAACATATAGGACTACACATCACCCCACCATCCAAACCAACAATAGCATTCATTCATTTAGTATTAAGAGCAGTCTGCAGCCTGTACAATGCAACTAATTATCAATTACACAACCAGAAAAAAATAAAATAAAAGCTCACAATCAAATCAATAAATAGAAAATCTATTCGCAAGAAACATATTAAGCGATTGAAACGACCGACACCTATTGTAAAGTCAACAGCAGAACGTGTACAAAACGCAATAGCTTTTGCACACCGGGCAGACGCACACGTGCACGAACGCACGCACACAACCACCGTGGTTGTCTTATCTTTTATTACACCACGTGGTAAGTGGGCTAAGCTAGTTTTCACCTGTTTGAACGTCGTTCGGCGAGTCTCGTGCGCCGCCCCTCAATCCACTCCGGGTTCCGTTCGGCCTCGCGAGTTTCTTCTCAGAGCATAACGTCAACATATCGAGTCCACTCAGCCTCTCTGTCCCGCTGCGCCCCTCACAGTTTTCAAACATGTTGAGCTAAATGAGGCTAGCTTGCAGTCACCGTCACTGGGTACAATCGAAAATAGCGACAGTAACTGTAGAAGTCACCGTTTCGCACATTAGCCAGACCCAGTATGCGCCAGTCCGCACACACTGTGGGTGTGATTGATATGGGGTCACCTTGCGAGCCGGGCGGCCTGTGTGTTAGCAAGCAGCTGCAGTTGAGGCACTTGCAAACGTTTTACTGCATAGCTTTCTGATCTATCTGCATTGTTTTATAATACTAGTTGCATGCTGTCTAAATACTTTAGGTTAATTTGATCAAATATAGTGTCAAAAATGTCTGTCATTGGAATTACATACATAAAGTATTAATCATTATCATTAATCATGTTCAATCCACTGTTGGGCTAAAACGAATGATTCTGTTTTATTTGTGATGATTATTTTAATTAATTATTCTCATTTTGGTAATAAACTCTCAGAGAAAATAGCAAAATGCAGTAAGAAAAGCATAACATCTGGAACAAGATAATGTTTGGTTATTTTGTTTTAAAAAATATGGCTCACGGCTCATTGATTGATAGATTGATTGATTAATGGTGATTAGCAAAACTGCAAAAACAGGATTTTCCTTTAAAGAAGCTCGTAGTCTTCTGTCACAAACAATGAAAACGACGGCAACAGAAACCGAGTAGCACACACACACGAGTAGCACACGCGCTTCATATCCACTGCTGCTTATTCTGGTTGTTTGCTGAAGCAGTTGATTAATTAGTTTTTGTTTACATGTAGCCCTCCCAAACTCATCCGATATGCATTCCAGCTAATTAGCTGCTAGTGCTAAAAGAGGACATAACATTATCATATTGTGTGATGTTTACTGTATCTACATGTGTCACACTCCTCAAAAATAAACAGGTGGGATTAGCTCTGATTCCAGAGGACAACCGCACGTTTTGTAGCACAACAATATTTCTTCTATCTAGGGACGCTTTTTCTGTACCCGCTGCGCACAAACACAACATGTTGACATCTCGACGATCCCTGTTGCATCTCTTCCCTCCCCCCTCCTGCTCTCTCGCTTCTCCATAACCCCTGAGCGGAAAAGGGGCAGAGAGGGAAGTCAAATGGTTAATTTGTGAACACCAATAAACCGACGCCTCTCACTCTTCCTCCTCGCCCTTGCAATTCCCCACTGGACGACCCCCCCCCCCCCCTTTGCTTGTATAATGGCACCTGCGTTCCTTTTTCTTTACACCTCCCCATCCCGTCCACCCTCCTCCTCAAGGGGGGAGAAGCGCTGAAAGAGCGAGAGATAAGTGAGGGATGGTAATGCGTTCGTGGGGACAGTGGTTTACAGTCGTGGAAAGAGAAATAAATAGACAGTCAGGCAGTGTGAGATGTGTGCATTTGATAGCACCTGTATTCGCTTCCCCCTCCCTGTTCCCAGCGGACGCCTGTCACCATGGACTCACTGGACTGTTTTATCGCTCTCCCAAGGCTCTCCCCTCTTTCTTCTTCTTCTCCCCCCTTCTCCAGCGGCTCTCTTTTCTCTCAGTTTCTTTATCTCTCCCAGGGTCTTTTAAGACAGGCGTGTGTGCGTGTGTGTGTGTGCTCTGTGTCTGTGTGTGTGTGTGTGTGTGTGTGTGTGTGGTGTTCATGTCTGAAAATGAGGAGGTGAATTCTTAAGAGCATAAAGGAATGTGAGCCGGAGACAAAATAAGTATTGTTACACGGGGAGCGATTCATCCACGCGAGCCAACTCTTCTCCGTTTGGTAATATTTTTGGACTCAAGACCGCTGTGCACGTCTGGATACGACCCAGCAGACATTATCTGATAAAACACTAATTTCTTCTCAAACCCTCAAGCACAAGTTTTTTCAACTCAAAGATAAGACTGTTGCTTAATAAAGAAAATGTAGACCGAAATGAACCAGGTTTGGGGGTGTAGACACATTGTGATTGCAATCAGCTAATTAGCTTAGCTTGATTTTCGAGACTGGTCTGATTGCAGCTGCGGCGAGGCGTTCCAAGTAGATCATTGGTTCACGTAGAACGAAAACGTTATTGTCCTGTTGTATTACATTCGGCTTGAAGTACAATTTAACTTACTTTTTGTCCGATTCTTCATTTATTTTTAACAATATTTGTGACTTTGATGAGCCATGTGAGACAAACTAAGCTAACTTGGCTGAGTGCGACATTAACATAATTCATTTAAATGACTTAACTTGATCTTAACAAAGCTAGCTCGCTTGCTAGTTTAACAAAGCTAGCTCGCTTCTAGCAAGCAATTCAACTTCCATTGATGCTGATAATTTAATAACATCCTCACATAGCCTACACAAGATAACTATTGACCAGTGTCATAACATATGAATGAAGCCCATCTTGGTTTGTTGTCTGTCGTCCTTTGTTGTGTGTCTTTCATCAGACCATTAAGTACGTACGGTACGTTGATGGACTGATGTACTGTTTATCAGACCACAAACAAGACAAGAATTAGCGTTAGCTCGCTAGTGCAGCCTCCGCCTCACTCCCTGCCACTGGCAAGCTTCTCCTCCGGAGCTACCATCTGCTCTGCTCCCGGCAAAAGTAGTCTGCCAGCGGCGGGGAGTGAACTCTGCGTTAATAACTATAACAGCCAGAACCAGCTGTGCATTGAGAGAGAATAGAAGTAGTAAAAGTGAGCATACTTGTGCCCCACGAGACAACCAAAGCTCTGGCCGTTTCTGTAATGCTCTACAGAAATGCCCCCCCGCCACGGCTGCAATCAAACTGTGGTGTGATTTTCAAAACTGTACTATTTTTTTAACAGCTTCTGTGTTTTTTGCCTTTGTCACGTCTGCATGGGAATGCCGCATTTTGCACCGCTAACATTTTCTTTTTGCTGTCGTCATAATTTATCAGCGTGATAAATGAAAAGTCACTGCATTCTCACTGTTGCATCCCACTTACTGCTGTCATCAGTAGTTGTGGTGTAACAATGTTATTTGTAATGTGAATTGGTTTTGCATTTATTTTTACATCAGCGTCATTGACCAAAAGTGATAAAAGTGTTAGCAGTGGCTTCCTCCGTGTGACCGCCGTGTTTTCTGCTGCCGCCCCAGGCTATGGTGGAGACGGTGAATAATTTGCTGCAGCCAAGAGCCCAGGCGGCGTGGAGGGGACTGCCCACCAGCGGGCAGCTACACTCGGCCACTCTTCTCCTCGACACCGTGGAGACTGGGGCTTTTATGTTAGCTGACAACCTCCTCAAGACTGACACTGTGCAGGAGACCACTGACAACATCCGTGAGTACAATTTCTTCTTTGTTTTGGTTCCTTCCTGTTCCACCAAACTCAGTTGGACCTTGCAACTGTCAAGGAGCCTGTTGAGATTCCCTCAAGCAAGAGACTTAAACCTCCATTTGCTCCGGTGAAGCTACCCAGTGTGGCTGGAATGTGCATTCCTCAGGTGTTAAATTATAGGAGCACAAAGTACGGCTCTGCTGAAACAAAAAAAAATATTTTGTTGACTTTACCCGATTACAACGTAATATAAGGAAGCGTTTTACGACGTGTTCTCATTTTGCATAAATATGGTTCTTAGATTTCACAGTATTTTCTTTCTTTCTTCTCTTTTTTTTTCCTTTTAGTGATCCTATAATAACGTAAACCAGCCCAGGCTGCTCAAGATCTAAGAATATGATGTAATATCAAAGTAAGAGGCAACGCTGACAGCAGGCATTACTGAACCCGTCGCCTCAGATCTATGTCTTACATTATAATACAAACCAGAAACAAGGTACACTGTTAAACTTCACAGTGCGTCGAATTGTATCACCATCCCTCATGTGCGCAGTTACCCACACGCGTTCTGTTCATGTGAACGGACACGAGTGGTCATGAATGGAAGTGGGGCAGAATAATCGTATTGTTTTACTGCTTAGGTGGTTAAGAGAGAAACGCATGCAAGATTAGCTTGTAGTGTGACCGCATGAATCAGAGGCACCAGGCCCATACAATGATTGGATAAACATATCAACATGTTTATGGCATTATGTGATTGTATGTTTAAACTATGTAGATTTTAGGTAAGAGATATTGTTCTGACAAGAATAATTTCAGACACACAAGTGTAAAATATGTTTGCACCCCTAGAAATAAGGCTTCCAAAAGAGTTCTTCTTAAGAAGCTGAGGTTCTTCCCATGAACCATTTGCATCTGAAGAACCCTTTTCTGAAGAAAGTTTTTTTCTAAGGGTTCTTTGTGACACAAAAGGTTCCATTAAGAACCCAGTTCATCCAAAGAACCCTTTTTGGCCAAAATACCCCCCCAAAGAAACTGTGATTGTGAACCATGATTGTTGTGGGTCCTTAAGGGATCTTGATGAAACCCTTAGAATATAAAAATGGGTCTTGATAGAATCCATTGGTTGGGTTCTAGATGAAACCCTTGTAATATAAAAGGGAAGAACCCCGAGATGCATTCTTGTTACCACCCTTACAAGGTGCAGAGCTTCTGCATAGAAACTCCTGAGAGGGTTCTGGGTAGAACCATTACAACAACTATCATAGGGGGTTCTGGATGGAACCTTTCACGGGTGGGTTTAGGTATAACCCCTCTGAAAGGGTTCCAGGTGGAACCTTTACAAAAGGTTTTACCACCAACCAAAAAGGGTATACCCTATTTTTTTTTTGTTGCACCTTTAAAGGGACGTCAACAATAACCGCGTTTTAATGTTTAAATTCTGAATAATGGAAACATCTTCCGGTTTTATATCACAGTTGTATGATAAAGAGTGGCGAATGGGCTATTTATATGAATAATATACATAACCATAGGATTCTGAAGAAATGTATTTAGTCAATGTCACAACTCTTTTACTAAAACACGGGCTCCAGCGTGCCGCCATTGACTGGTAGTCTGTCCCTGACTGAGAAAAGTTACACATTTGTGCCAAAATATTACTGAATTTAAAAATGTAATAACTCTCAGAAAATAAAAGAAACTAATAATAACTCAAATAAATATAGCTGTGATTGCATTTGCCAGACAACTTATGTTCAAAAATGTATTTATGGCATTACCAAGACAACATGTTCAGTGGACTAAATTCCAGCTCCACGCGCCTGCTTTATTATGTAGAGCTTGTAGAGCTGTCAAACAGAGGTTATATGAAGAGGTCCAGGTTGTTGTGTGAATGATTTTGAAGGGTCAAATCCACATAGACCCATCCTCATCTGACAAAATGTAAAGGGAAAAAAAATGGCCTAAGGCGGGGATGAATTGTTTGCCGGGGACAAGAATTATTATTTATTTATTTTCCCCATATTTGCCTCCCTCAGCTTGTAGGCGTAATTGACAAAGCAGAACAAAGCTAGTTATTCTTGCATTGTGCACATCACTTTCCCCCCGTCCTCTCTCTTTCTCCTCCCTCCATCTCTCCTCACTGATCCTCTCATCATCGGGCCACAGAATGAGGCAGAAACGCCGGAGAACAAAAGCCCTCTTTTGCTTTCTACGGGCCTTTTAGTCGACGGTACATATCTGCGAGCCGCCTTTTCATCTGCACACATGACCAGTGAAGTTGCAATCACTTACGTTCCCCCTTCATCATCTTCCTGTTTACTCCCCTTCTGATTTGAAATTTCAAAACGTTCCTGCAATTCATCTCCACATTCACTGGGCTCGTGCGCACAACCCACTTAAGAGATGAAAAGTCATGAAGGAGGAGCTGGCGGGACGACGGAGGATGATGAGGAAAGAAGAAGAGTGGATGAGCGTGTGCCTGAGGGTGATGGCGGCGCTGGAATGTCGAATGATGCTTTGAGGGTCTTTTTTTTGTTTTAGCTCACTCTCGCATCAGTAACCAATGAAATCACATCTATTTAAGTCACACGACGGGGCGATAACATTGCGGTATTTATTTTTCTGTCAGACAGACAGCGGAGACAGATTGTACGGTCCTCACGACGTGACTTTGTCTCGCTGTCCCTTGAGTTTAGGAGCAACGGTTCATTCCCAGCAACTGCCGTCCTACACAATTTCACCTTACATGATTTTTAGACATCATCTCCACCGACCCCCCCCCCCCCGAATGCACCACACGAATGTGGTTACATAAACAGTCATCGAGATGTAGGCTACAGCACATCTCTGAGGAAGTTAGAAAATACAGGAAATCATCTTTTTTGTGGAAATTATCGTCCTCTCCTTTTTTGTGCCGTTAATCTTCCCTCCCAGCTAATCCAGTGGGCAGATCCAGCGTGATTATCTCTCCCTTTTATTCACAACCGCCTCTCATCTCTCCTCCTCTCCTCCCATCCTCACTTCCTTCTCTCTCTCTCTCTCTCTCTCTCTCTCGCCCTCCCTCCCTCGCCACTCCCCTCCTTGCCCCCCATTTTCCAATTCTTTCAGTGCAGACAGAGCGAAGGGAATAAATTATCTTGAATGACACCTTTTAAAGAAGCCACTGCAGGTGATATTATCATGTTAGATTTGTTTGTGTGACTACGCGCCGCAGTACCCGGCAGATGAATAAATAGTGTTATTATTAGAACCAAAACAATGATTTGAAGGGATAACACAGCGGTAACAGCGTGCACGTGTGATAACGATAATGAACGAGTGTGTTTCTTTGGAGGAGGATCGTCATGACAAGGATGCTTTAATTAGATTAGACTCAGCGTGTTTTTGATGCCCCGCTGCCTGAGCGTGGGCGTGGATGTCTGTGTGTGTGTGTGTGTGTACACGTGTGTTTAGCTTGGCTCATGCACAAGTAAGGCACACTTGAGCAGTGTTACTCTTCCTCTCTGCCAGTATTTGCATATCGGTGTCTGTGTTTATGTCTGCC